>NW_027205001.1:0-18318 GCF_024711535.1 Dipodomys merriami | reverse complement strand
ACTGAGTGTACCTTTCCTCAACACACACCCCTCTCATGCACTTAACACGGGCCTCATGCACTGATTGAGCAGGAGGTAGACTGACTGGCCTTTGGGGACTATCTGCTTTTTCTTTTTTCTTTTTTCTTTTTTTTTTTTGGGGGGGGGAGGTCCGGTTTTGGGGCCTGAACTCTCAGCCTGGGCGCTGTCCCTCAGCTCTTTAGCTCAAGGCTAGCACTCTACCACTTTGAACCACAGCGCCACTTCCGACTTTTCTCTTTTTGCTTATGTGGTGCTGAGGAATCAAACCCAGGGCCTCATGCATGCAAGACAAGCGCTCTACCACTGAGCCACCTTCCCAGCCCCACTATCTTCTTTTTCAAACGAGTTGCTTTCAGTCAAAAACTGGTAGTGACATATCAGTGTTCAGAACTTAGACACAAAAATCTCAGAGAAGAATCCTTCACATGTCATACCTTCTCTCTGATCTCCAGGGCTCTTTTGCACAAAGGCTCAGCCTCCTTGTACTTCCCTCGTTTACCATACAACACAGCAAGGTTGTTCAGAGTTGCTGCCACCTGCCAACACAGAATGCCACAAAGAACCACAACACACTACATACAGTGAAGCTTCCTCATGGGATAAGAGGGTGAGGTCACTGTAATGTGAGGTAGATCACATCAAG
This sequence comes from Dipodomys merriami, assembly GCF_024711535.1. NCBI lineage: Eukaryota > Metazoa > Chordata > Mammalia > Rodentia > Heteromyidae > Dipodomys > Dipodomys merriami. The sequence goes on along the minus strand of NW_027205001.1, from coordinate 17,654 downwards.
TACCAATTAGAACATGTTCTAAAATTAAACAAATCAACATGAACTGGATTTCTTTTAATTTTCCAATCAAAACAGATCACTACAAGTCCGACCAGATTCTAATAAAGACACAATATAAACTCTTGGGGACAAATCTAAAGAAGGACATGCAATTTGATTATAGATCAGAAATACAGCTGGTGACCCATTCAAAGCAGTGGCCATCAACAAATCAGAAGTGACTAGCGTATGTAAATATCAGAGTAGCTGCCACAGAAGCTTGTCACTACCTGAGCCTGCTGGGGACAAGGCTGCTCTCAGACCTCCCTGTGGAGCTTGACGTGGGATGAACTGGACAAAAAAATACTAGGGAAAATCAAAAGTAAAAGACTGAATCAAGTATACCAACCGCGGGATGATCTTTGCCCAAAGTTTTTTCACGGATAGCCAAAGCATCATTCAGTAGATTAGCTGCATCTTTGTATTTGTTCTGATCCCTAAATTGAAAAATACATTAAATGCTTAGATGTAAATTACTAAATCAATCAATCTAATCTAACTAGCTATTTATTGGTACTAGGGATTAAACTTAGGTTTATGCATGCTAAACTCAAGCTCTACCACTAAGCTATATACCCAGACTCCCAAATCCTTTTTCTGTGTTTTAATTTTTTTATTCTTATTTTAAAGGTAATATACAGGGGGGATACAATTATACTTAAGTCAGATAAAAAGTACATTTCTTTTTGGACAATGTCATCCTCCTAATTTTTCCCTCCCATCCCTTTTTTTTGGCAGATCCTGGGGCTTGAACTCCACCTAGGTGCTGTCCCTGAGCTCCTTTTATTCAAGGCTAGCCCTTGAGCCATAGCACCACTTCCAACTTTTTCTGATTAATTGGATAAGAGTCTCATGGACTTTTCTGCCCAAAATGGCTTTGAACCTCGATCTTCACAACCATGCCCCCCTTTATTTTTACCAACTTTCAAATATCCCTTTAAAAACCCACCCATCCTTACAGATGGCAGCAAAGTACTGTTCAAGTTCTGGGCCAATCTCTCTTTCTCCACACTGCCCCACCCCTACTCTGCTCAGGACCCATCTCCAGACTCCTGCCTTCACATACGCTCACACAAGCCCACACACGGCATCCTGCCCAGAGGCCAGACTTGTTCTGTCCACAGGGCTCAGAACCCACAAATCCCCATGGGTGCCCATCCACAGGGATGAAAGAGGCAGAGGAGGCAAAGGTTTTGTAAGGAGAATCCAGGATTTCAAAAGGAGAGAGAGTCCAGGCCCTTGGGAGGTGGGGTCGACACTGACAGGCAAGGTAGAAAGGCCATCCCAGGCCAAAGAAATCCTGGGCCAAAAGTCACACCTCAACTGGCCCAGTTGGGGGTACTATAGGCTATCTCAGAAAGGCATGGGTGCGGGCACAGGCAGCCTCTGTTCCTGGTCAGGATGACCGAGCTGGCTGAGTACTTGGAGATTAAGGCTACTTGAAGATAAATATCATAAGAATGAGTCACATGATTTCTAAAACCTATTTCTAAGTACAAGTTGGCTAAAGTTGTCTCTAGTTTCAATTCAGCGCAAAAACCAAAGGACTACCTGTACACCAAGGCCAAGATGTTGAGCATGGTGGCCACATCAGGGTGGTCATGGCCCGAAGTCTTCTCCAGGTCCTCCAGGGCCTGCTTGCAGAGTGGCACAGCCACCTCGTAGCGCCCCTGTGATGCGTACTGGATCACCAGGTTGTGGAGCGTGCGCAGCCGTGCAGGAATCTCATAGCCTCCTTGCTGGGCGGCGGCAGCAGCACTGCTATGCTGCTGCTGAACTGCTCAGAGAAGACACACTTCAGAGGGTGCAAGAAAAACAGTGCAGGCCAGCCAATTCCACACTTCCCCACTACCGGGTTCAAGCTGACCCCTATGCTAACAGTCTTTTCTGGGTACCTCTGCACATGCTGGGAAAGAGGAACGACTGGTCAGGGACGGCACTCTGTTGGTTTACAATGCCATGAGACTACTAGGTGTCAGACTAAGAAGCAGCAGCACTGACTCCTACCTTGCAAGGACCCACAGCCACATGTATACTGTGCGTGCACACTACTATATCCTTTCATGTACGAACACTTTAAATCTTAGGGGAAAAAAGGCAATCCCATCAGGCATGGTGATATCCACCTATAACCCCAGCATTTGGCAGGCTGAGACAGGTGATCTCAAGTGTAAGGCTAGCCTAGACTACACACCAAGACTTTGCCTTAACACATGGTCTCCCTGATATGTGGATGTTAAATCCAAAATGTAAGGAGAAAATAAACAAGACTGGAGAAACAAAGGACCTCCACTCATCTTGTCGTATCATTACAAAATGACCCCATGCTGCTGACCACATATATGGTATATATGTGCACATCTGAGTGAAACTAGAAGACACAGAAACAGAGGCAAACAGGAGAAAACATACAACAGCGGGACCCCAACAGCTGCACTGGACAATGATGAAAACAAACTAAACAACTCCAAAGCAGCGATGAAAGGGAGGGAATGAGATGGATAGAGGGAACAGCTGACACGAAGCAAAGAGAAAGAAATGTATGTATCGGAAGTAGTGCTGTGGTTCAAGTGGTAGAGCGCTAGCTTTGAGCGGAAGAGCTGAGCTCAGGCCCAGAGTTCAAGTCCCATGACCGAACCAAAAAACAAACAAACAAACAGAAATGTATGTATCACCTGATGTGGAAGAAATAGCTGTACTGTCAAAGCTCGTAGAATTACAAACTTTATAGACCAGGATAATGACAATTTGCCTCATGAAGGTTAGAATGTGTTTGTGACTTACTAAGTATCACTATCTCACAATACTATGAAATTTGTGAAATTTATGTAATCACATAATCAAAATAAAAATTTTTGTAAAAATTAACTCTTCATACTGAAAATTAGTATTATGTTTGTTTTCAGTACAATTATATTCTTTAATTGATAAGCAAAAAACAAAAAACAAAAAACAAAAAACTTGCCGGGCGCTGGTGGCTCACGCCTGTAATCCTAGCTACTCAGGAGGCTGAGATCTGAGGATCGCAGTTCAAAGCCAGCCCGGGCAGGAGAGACCGTGAGACTCCTATCTCCAATAAACCACCAGGAAACCGGAAGTGGCGCTGTAGCTCAAGTGGTAGAGCGCTCGCCTTGAGCTGAAGAGCTGAGGGACAGTGCCCAGGCCCAGAGTTCAAGCCCCACGACCGACCAAAAAAAAAAAAAAAAAAAACTTTGCCTTAAAAAAAAAAAGGGGGGGGGGGTGATCCTGTTCTTGGAATCTGTGCAGCAGGCGTCTGCATTAAGGCTTGAACTCTGACAAGTGTGTCCTCAAAGGGAAGGAAAGCACCACTCAACACGATGACACACCCAACCTGACAGCACAGCACACCACTTGCCACTCACTTCCTTGGCCTGGGTCATCCTCATCATTCGGAAAGAGATCATCCAGCGGCTCTTTGGTAGAATCAGTATCTTTGTCCTCCTACAAAAGAGACCAAAGCACGTTTTATTCTCAGTATTACATATCTTGCCTGAAAAATCTTTTTTTTTTTTTTTGTTTCTTTTTGGTAGGTCATGGGGCCTGAACTCTGGGCCTGGTCCCTGTCCCTCAGCAATTTATCTCACTTGAGCCACAGCACCGCTTCCAGCTTTTTCCTTTTTACTTATGTGGTGCTGAGGAATCGAACCCAGGGCCTCAGGCATGCAAGGCAAGCACTCTACCACTGAGCCACCTTCCCAGCCCTAAGTTCAGGGCTGGGAAGGTAGCTCAGTGGTAGAGTGTATGCCTTGCAAGCATGAGGCCCTGGGTTCGATTCCTCAGCACCACATAAACAGAAAAAGCCGGAAGTGACGCTGTGGCTCCAGTGGTAGAGCACTAGCCTTGAGCTGAAGAGCTGAGGGACAGCGCCCAGATCCAGAGTTCAGGCCCCATGACCAGCAAAAAAAAAAAAAAAAAAAATTAAAGACTTTAAAAAAAAAACCTTGGGAAAGGCTACAAGTTTTTAAGATCAAAAACAGGATCATGGGGCTGGGAAGATGGCTCAGTGGTAGAGTGCTTGCCTTGCATGCCTGAGGACCTGGGTTTGATTCCTCAGCACCACATAAGCAAAAAAAAAGCCGGAAGTGGCGCTGTGGCGCAAGTGGTAGAGAGTTAGCCTTGAGCTGAAGAGCTGAGGGACAGAGCCCAGACCTAGAGTTCAGGCCCCAGGAACGGACCCAAAAAAAAAAAAACAGGATCATGATGATGGCTCACCCTTATAATACTAGCTACTCAAGAGGCTGAGATCTGAGGACAAACAGTTCAAAGCCAGCCTAAGCAGGAAAGGCTGTGAAACTTTTTTTTTTTTTTTGGGTGGGGGGTCCCCGTCATGGGGCCTGAACTCTGGGCCTGGGCACTGTCCCTCAGCTCTTCAGCTCAAGGCTAGTGCTCTACCACCACTTGAGCCACAAGGCCACTTCCAGCTTTTTTCTTATGTGGTGCTGAGATATCGAACTTAGGGCCTCAGGCATGCAAGGCAAGCGCTCTACCACTGAGCCACCTTCCCAGCCCTGTGAAACTCTTATCTCCAATAAACCACTCAGAAAACCAGAAGTGGAGTTGTAGCTCAAGTAGCAGAAAACTAGCCTTGAGATGAAGAGCTGAAGGATGGCGCCAGGCCCAGAGTTCAGGTCCCACAACTGACCAAAAAAAAAAAAAAACAGCCAGGTGCAACTCTGTAATCCCAGCTACTCAGGAGGCTGAGATCTGAGGATCAAGGTTCAGTGTCAGCCCAGGCAGAAGTTAGAAGTCCATGAGACTCTAATCTCCATTTAGCCACCAGAAAACTGGAAGTGACACTGTGGCTCAAGTGGTAGAGCACTCACCTAGAGCTGAAGAGTCCAAGCCCCATGACCAACTAAAACAACAACAAATAAATAAAATAGGCTGATTTTGGTCCACATGGACACCAAGCAGGAAGCAAGACCCTACCTCAAAAATAATCTACTCAGGGGCTGGGAAGGTGGCTCAGTAGCAGAGCGCTTGCCTTGCATGCATGAGGCCCTGGGTTTGATTCCTCAGCACCACATAAGCAAAAAGAGAAAAGCCGGAGTGGCACTGTGGCTCAAGTGGTAGAGTGCTAGCCTTGAGCCCCAGGCCCAGGGTTCAGGCCCCACGACCAGACCCAAACAAAAAATCTACTCAAAAAGCTGTAGGCATGGCTCAGCAAACAGTACCTGACTAGCAAGCTGAAGTTCTAACCCTAGTACTGCCAAAAAAAAAAAGGAAAAGAAAGAGGCTGAGAATGTGGCTTAGTGGTAGAATGCTTGCCTAGCATACATTAAGACCTGAGATCGATTCCTTAGTACCACATACACTGAAGTAGCACTGTGGCTCAAGTGGTAGAGTGCTAACCTTGAGCAAAAGAAGCTCAAGAGTTCAAGCCCAAGGACTGGCCAAAAAAAAAAAAAAAAAGAGGCACTCACTGAGGGAGAAATATCATCATCGTATTTCTTTAGCTGGTTCATGAATTCTAAGTGCTTCTTCTCTTCCTCCAGCTGGGCCACAGACTGCTCGCTCTTCTGTAACTTCTGCTGCGTGTTGGCCAGTTCATCCCGCAGCCACTGATTCTCCTGGCACAGACGACGAACCTGAGCACGCAATTTCTGCTTCTCTGACTCAACAGCATTCAGGTGATTTGACAACGCCATCATGACCTAAGCAGAAGAGACACTGACATGTTGCAGGATGCCACAGGACAGGTTCCCCATCCATACACGATGCATAAGCTCTAGTGGTGTCAGTGGTTAAGTACAATCTGCTGCTTGCTTCTCCTTCCCTTCACTCTTTCTGAGTATCACATGTTCAAAGGATCTACAAAATACATTTTTGTTCATTCTATATAGGAGCACAGCAAGGACTATCATAGACACCTCTCCTCTGATGTATGTGACTGCATTGGGGGGCAATTTGAACTTAGAATCTTGTGCATGCGTAGAAATGTGCTCTACCACTGAGCTATAACTCCAGCCCTTTTCAGTACTAGGTTTCTTTGAGCTAAGATTATAGGTGTGAGCCCCTATGGCCCAACTTGGTTACTTCCTTTATGAAACTGCTCTTCCCAGCAGTCCCTCTTCTGCCTCATTCATTTACTACCTAAGCTCAAGGTTAAGAGAAAAGCCAAGGTTCAATGTGCTGAGCTTTACTTAAGAATTAGTGGGAGGGGCTGGGAAGATGGCTCAGTGGTAGAGTGCTTCCTTGCATGCACAAGGCCCTGGGTTCGATTCCTCAGCACCATGTAAGCAGAAAAAGCCGCAAGTGGTGCTGTGTTCAAGTGGTAGAGAGCTAGCCTTGAGCTGAAGAGCTGAGGGACAGCGCCCAGGCCCAGAGTTCAAGCCACACAACCGACAAAAAAAAAAAAACTTTTCAAAAACAAATGAGGTCTCCATAACATTCACAGTCACACTGAGCTGATTCTACCGTACCTGTGCCTCACTCAGACCAAGCTCCAGCATCTCCAGGGACTTCCGGATCATGTTGGATTTCTCCTCCACCAAGTTGCTCTCATCATCTTTCTTCAAACACTTCAGTGTCTCCAGCAAACTCTGTAAAATGGAGTTGTGCTCATTCTTCAGAGCTTCCAGCCCCTGAATGACTTGCTTCGTCTTAGAGATGATTTCATCTTGTGTAAGCTTCTCCAACTTGTCTTCCTTTATATATACCATTGTGGACATGTTGTCATACATTCTAGAATGGAAAAAGAAGAACATCAGACACTTTATTACAAGTTACATTGCTGTCATATCTTTAAACAGCAAACATTTGTGAAAGCTGCATTTATAGGTGAATATAAACATGTTTCCTGCTTTCAATCTTGAGTATATACTACATTCAGGACTGTTGTTTTTCCTTTGCAGATACATGGGGTTACTTTCTAGTTTACATCTGAATTGGGTTTTGGTGGTTTTTTTGGTCAGCCGTGAGGCTTGAACTCTGGGCTTGGGCACTGTCTGAGTTCTTCAGCTCAAGGCGAGCACTCTACCACTTGAGCCACAGCGCCACTTCCCGTTTTCTAGTGGTTTATTGGAGATAATGGGCTGGGAAGGTGGCTCAGTGGTAGTGCGCTTGCCTTGCATGCTTGAGGCCCTGGGTTCGATTCCTCCGCACCATATAAGCAGAAAAAAAAAAAGCTGAAAGTGGCGCTGTGGCTCAAGTGGTAGAACTCTAGCCTTGAGCTGAAGAGCTGAGGGACAGCGCCCAGGCTCAGAGTTTAGGTCCCACGACCAGACCCCCCCCCCAAAAAAAAAATCTCACGGACTTTCCTGCCCAGGCTGGCTTTGAACCGTAATCCTCAGATCTCAGCCTCCTGAGTAGCTAGGATTACAGGTGAGCCACCAGCACCCGGCCTGAATTGTTTTTGTGTATTGGTCCTGCCTAGGCGCTAGGAGCTTTTTTTTTTTTTTTTTTTTTTTGGGGGGGGGGGTTCATGGGGCCTGAACTCTAGGCCTGGGCACTGTCCCTCAACTCTTAGGCTCAAGGCTTAGCGCTCTACCACTTGAGCCACAGTGTCAACTTCTGGCTTTTCCTGCTTATATGATGCTGAGTAATCAAACCCAGGGCCTCATGCATGCTACGTAAGCATTCTACCACAGAGCCACCTTCCTAGCCCTCCCTGAGCTTTTATTCAAGGCTAGCACTCTACCACTTGAACCACAGCTCTACTTTCACCTTTTTTGGTGGTTAACTGGGATAAGAGTCATACAGAGTTTCTTGCCTGGAATGGCTTCAAATCAGATGTCAGCCTCCAGAGTAGATAGTATTATAGTTATGAGTTACCAGCACCCAACCAGACTTGGTCATTTATACACTACCCAAATGGGACAGAATTACAGAAGCCAAGTGTCTGTGTGTTTTTTCCCAAAAGGTTGTCTGCCTATTAAAACATAGAAAAAATAAAGTAAAAGATAAACAAGCCAGATACCAGTGGCTCACACATGTAATCTTAACTTCTCAGGAGGCTGAGATCTGAGGATTGTGGTTCAATAAATAAATAAATTCTACATGAAGATTTTTATTTTTAAATGTACCAGATACAGTGACTCACACTTGTAACTTGAGTTATTCAAGAGACTAAGAAAGTCAGCTCAGACAAAAAGTTCACAAGACTAACTCAAATCAATAAAAAAAAATGGGGCACAGTAGACCTGGTGGCTCACACCTATAATCCTAATTACAATGGGGGCTGAGATCTGAGGATCATGTTTCTTTCTTTTTATTTTTTTAATTAAAGAAGCAATTTTATTGAGAAGGTTCCTACACTGACCAGCCAGGGCCGCAGCACAGGCTCAGGAGCTGATACTGCGACACTGCGACGACATGAGGATCATGTTTCAAAGCCAGCCTGGGCAGGAACATCTGTGAAACTCTTATCTCCAACTAACCACCAGAAAACCAGAAGTGGAACTGTGGCTTAAAGTGGTAGAATGCTAGCCTTGAGCAAAAAGAGTGCAGGGATGGTTCCTAGGTCCTGAGTTCAAGCCCCAGGGCTGACAAAAAAAAATTTAAAAAATGGGGCACAGCCATCCCACTACACAGGAATTATAAATAGCAGCACCATGGTCCAGACCAGCTCAGGCAAAATATCAAGACCCAAACCCAGCACCAGTGGCTTATACCTATAATCCTGGCTACTCAAGAGGCTGAGATGGGAGGATCGAGGTTGAAAGCCAGCTCAGGCAGGAAAGTCTGGAGCAAAGCCTTGAGCAAAAGGAGCTTAGGGACAGCACCCAGGACCAGAGTTTAAGGGAAAAAAAAAAAAAACTGAGCAGGGAAGAAGATCTACAGTTGAGAAAAAGTAACTGTATCATCTTTGCATTTTGTATTATAAAACACATTTCATGTGTGTATGTGTGCACGTTCATGCACACCATGTGTGTATGTCTGTGTGTGTGTACCAGTACTGAGACTTGAACTTAGGGCCAGAGCACAGTCCTTTAGTTTTTCTACTCAAGGCTGTCATTCTACTACTTGAACCACACCTCCACTTCTGGCTTTTTGCTGGCTAACTGGAGAAAATCCTCAGTGACTTTCCTGCCCGGGCTGGCTTTGAACCCTGATCCTCAGATCTCAGCCTCCAGAGTAGCTAGGATTACAGGTGTGAGCCACTAGTGCCCGGCTGGCTTCCCCGAGACTCTTATCTCCAATAAACCACTAGAAGACTTATCTCCAATAAACCAACAGAAAACCCGAAGTAGTGCTGTGGCTCCAGCTGTAGAGTGCTCGCCGTGAGCTGAAGAGTGCAGAGCAGTGCTCAGGCCCAGAGTTCAAGCCCCACAACCAACAAAAAAAAAAGAAAAGAAAAGCCTTCAGCATAGCAATTAACTGCGCAACAGCACAACGGGAACCTGTAAGTATGGATGGACAACCAGCTGCTTACAAAAGTGTGACTGCCTTGTACAGGAATGCAGGCAGGGAGAACAGGAGCTCCCCAGGCAGAAAGCAAGAACCAGAAGACCCTGGTAGAAGCTGTCAGGTTCAAATGGAGTTAGTTACCTGGGAGTGGATCAAGGAGGAGTGTAAGCACAAGTAGACTGACAACAGGAACTACTACCCCAGAACAGCTGGCCTCTCACAAAAACACTTGCCTGACTGTCTCAGAACTCATTCCACAGCACTGCCTGAGAACTTTGTGACCTTTAACAGTGACCTCTCCAACTTCCATAGCTTTCCCTTGTGTTGTGAATACAAGGGGGACATCTCTTGACTGCACCTGTGTCCCAGACTGCAATCCTACTTGTTTATTCCCAGACACTTAGTGTGAAGATGTGCCTCTATTATTCTGTCTGATTTTCACAGCCCCTGCCCTCAACCAGGGTCTGGTTTGCAGAACCAGACCTTCACTTCATAGAGAAAAATGGGTGGATCCCAAAACTCATCAGACACAATAATACCATTCTTTCAATAAATGTTTAGTGAGCTATGCAAGACACTATTCTACGAATAGAGATAGGACTTTGCCAAAGAAAGAAAAAAAAATTGTACTGAGGCTGAACTCAGGACCCAGGCACTATTCTATAGGTTTTTCATGCAAGGCTGGCACTCTACCACTTGAGCCACAACTCTACTTCTGGTTTTTTGGTGCTTAACTCGAGATAGGCGTCTCATAGTCTTTGCTGCTGAGATTGACTTCAAACTATTCTCAGATCTCAACCTCCTGAGTATCTAGAATTATAGGCATGAGCCACCAGCTTCCAGATGGAAAGAAAAATTTAATAACAATAGTGTGACTCACCGAGCGCTGGTGGCTCACACCTGTAATCTTACTCAGGAGGCTGAGATCTCAGGATCAGGGTTCAAAGCCAGCCCGGGCAGGAAAGTCCGTGAGACTCTTATCTCCAATAAACCACTAGAAAACTGGAAGTGGCACTGTGGCTCAAGCGGTAGAACGCTCGCCTTGAGCTGAAGAGCTCTGGAACAGCACCCAGGCCCAGAGTTCAAGCCCCACGACTGACCAAAAATAAAAATAAAAAATAAGTAAAAATAAAAATAGTGTGACAAAGCCGGGCGCTGGTGGCTCACGCCTGTAATCCTAGCTACTCAGGAGGCTGAGATCTGAGGATCGCGGTTCAAAGCCAGCCCGGGCAAGAAAGACCATGAGACTCCTATCTCCAATAAACCACCAGAAAACCGGAAGTGGCGCTGTAGCTCAAGTGGTAGAGCGCTCGCCTTGAGCTGAAGAGCTGAGGGACAGCACCCAGGCCCAGAGTTCAAGCCCCACGACCGACAAAAAAAAAAAAATAGTGTGACAAAAGAGCACCCTCCCTGCTCCCAGAGAGGGTGACACACCAACCAATCACATAGAAGGAATAAGACTGGCCAGGCACTGGTAGCTCACACCATCTCAGGATGGAAGTTCAAAGCCAGCCCAGGCAGGAAAGTTCATGAGACTCTTATCTCCAATTACCACCAGGAAACCAGAAGTTGTTTCACGTATCACCTATCTGGAAGCCAGAAGCAAATAAATGCCTCCAAAACTATGAAGGGAAATTGTTTCTAGTTTAGAGTTCTAGAGTCAGTCAAATTCTCAATGTAAGAACAGACACACCACAACCCAAAACATTTTATGTCACCAGCAACCTCCAACTGCTAGAAGATGTGCTCAATCAGAACAAAGGGACCCAGTTGAGAAGGAGGATGTCACATGACACAGACAGCTCATAGGACCAGCAGGCGGGGAGACGCCTTCAAGGCTGCACCAGTCACATAGAAACCAAGCTAACGATTGGGGCTGAATGCATGCCAACTCTACAAAGGAGGTAAAAACCAGACAGTGACTCGCTCCCAACAAAAGACTGAACAGGAAAATTTATTACATGACTCAACTCTGGTATGCAGAATCACAAAGACATAAGAGTAAAAACTGATCTAATATAAATGACAGCCCCATTACTTTCGGGAGGTTGCGAAGAGACCATAAAGTACAAGCATGGTGAGGAGAGCAGAGAAATAGGCCCCCAACATCTAGCACAGTGGTCCGTAACTGAGAAACTGAGAAAGGAGGCATGCTAAGTAGAATTGCAGATGAGCATGAGAACAACCACAATCTGGCCCTAATTCCTGTAAAGTCTGCATGGGTGCCCTTGGCACCCACAGGGGCCAGCCATCCTCAGCACCTCCAGCTCACAGGGCAGCCTTAACCACTAAAGCGCTGCCCTGCACCTCCTGCCACATACTGTCTCAGGAAGCAAGTCACCAAGCACAGACCACAAGTCCAGGAGAGGGGCATTTATAATGACTTGGAATTCATCTGTATGGCTGATTTGTCTTCCCTCTACCTCTGCCTTATTTTAATCATTTGCATCAATATGGGCTTAGTTTTTTTTTTTTTTAGTTTAGTTATACTTAAGTATTCTACCATTTAAGCCACAGTGCTACTTCCAGTTTTCTGGTGGTTTATTGGTGATAAGAGACTCACTGTTGGGGCTGGCTTTGAACTGCGATCCTTAGATCTCAGCCTCCTGAGTAGCTAGGATTACAAGTGTGAGCCACCAGAACCCATGGCTAATTCTTTATGGTATTAAAGTTTGAACTCAAGGCCTTGCATTTGCTAGTACTTGAGCCACCCCGCCAGCTGTGTGTGTGTGTGTGTGTGTGTGTCTGTGTGTGCGAGAGAGAGAGAGAGAGAGAGAGAGAGAGAGAGAGAGAGAGAGAGAGAGAGAGAGAGAGAGAGAGAGAGAGAGAGAGGGTCTTGAGTCTGGTTTGGCCTACAATTTTATTTGTGTTTCCTTGTTTCTGTTTTTCTTTGTTGTTGTTTTGTCAGTCATGGGGCCTGAACTCGGGCCTGAACTCTGGACCTGAGCACTGTCCCTCAGCTCTTCAGCTCAAGGCTAGCACTCTACCACTTGAACCACAGCACCATTTCCAGCTTTTTCTGCTTATGTGGTTGGTGCTGAGGAATCAAACCCAGGTCCTCAAGCATGCAAGGCAAGCACTCTACCACTGAGCCACCTTCCCAGCCAGCCCCTTATTTGTGTTTTCTTTTTTTTTTTTTTTTTCCGAACCCAGGGCCTTGCGCGTACCGGGCAAGCACCCTTCCGCTGGGCTACACCTCCAGCCCCTTTGTGTTTTCTTAAATGGCTGGGGTGACAGTCATGTACCACTCTGCCAAGCCACTGATCCAGTTGGGAATCTCAAGAATTTTTTGGGGGGGAGGAAGGGACTAGGAAGGTGGCTCAGTGGTAGAGTGCTTGCCTTGCATGCATGAAGCCCTGGGTTCAATTCCACATAAACAGAAAAAGCCAGAAGTGGTGCTGTGGTAGAGTGCTAGCCCTTGAGCAGAAGAAGCATAGGGCAGGGCCCAAGCCCTGAGTTCAAGCCCCACGACTGGCCCAAAGAAAGAAAAAAAAAGTAAGTTTTGGCTAGAGTAAGCCTGGAACTGTGTGATCCTTCAACCTTCATCTCCCAAGTAGCTAGGATTAATACATCTCCCATTTTGCCAACTATTAAAAACTTTCTGGATATGCTACTGGGAATTCTCCATTGGCTGTGATAATGTTGTTGTTGTTGTTGTTTGCTTTTTGTTTGGGGTATCAGAGCCTTGCACTGGTGTTAGTAAAGCACTCTACCTAACTTGTGTTCTTTCACTCATCTCATCATCCTGTGTTTTTGTTTTGTTCACTACTTCCTGCTGACATGAGAAACTCCAGACTTCGTTGAATACCGGTGGCTCACACGTGTAGCCTAGCTATTCAGGAGGCTGAGACCTGGAGGGTTGTGATTCAAAAAGCCAGCCTCCTGGACAGGAAAGACTGTGTCTTCAATAATCAGCAAAAAGCTGGGCTGGAACTATGGCTCAAGTTTTCGTGTCAGCTTTGAGGAAGCAAGCGGAGTGAATATGGAGACCTAAGTTTATACCCCAGTACTGCCAAAAATCAAAACAGAGTAGAAAGAAAAAGAACTGTTGTTGGAGTCAGGCACTAGTGGCTCTCACCTGTAACCTTAGCAGCTTGGGAGGCTGAGATCAAGAGACTAGTGTCTGGGCACAGAATTTTAGGTATCTCATCTCCACGAATAAAAAGCTGGGTGCAGTAATAAGATCCTGATGTCCCAGCTACACAATAGCATAAATAGATGGACTGCGGTTCAGGCACCTAGGGTCTTCCAAACAGGAAAACAACTAGTGTAGAAAAGAGCTGGAGGAAGGTTTCAGCAGCAGAGACCCTGCCCAGTAAGCCTACAGCTGAACTGAAATCCAGGATGTTCCTCGTGCTCCTCAAGAGAGACAGTGAGAGGAAAAGAATGCATTTACTTCTTGCTTACCATGCCTCAAGTCCTGGATTCAATCCCCAGCACCAATGAAAAAAACAAATGAACAATTCCTGTATGTCTGTGTACCAGAGGAAGGATGGGCTTGCTCACTACCTCCTGGCACAGACTTCCACATAGTTGACAGTGCACCAACTCATCACTTTATACTTGCCACATATTATCTCCTCTACTGAATCTCTTCCTCAAATCTCATCTAATCTAACTTAATCCCTTTATTTCCCCTACTAAACTTGAATCAGAAGAACAAACTAAATGAAAGACTCCATACTGGCAAAAAGAAAAGAACAAAAAAACCTGTAAGGTGAAAATTAAAAACTCCACAATAACACCACTTATTCTGAATGTGTTTCCATCCAAAACAAATCACTCAATATAACAAAAGCAAAAGCAGTGTTTGTTTATCTTTTGAGGAATTAGTTGTGCACATGCTTTCAGGACCAGGAAAATGTGGCTGATACCCCTGCCTGGATGCCTCCCCACAGCTGCTCTCAGGCCTTCCAGATTCTGCTGGGAAGTTGACAGCTGCTTGGAGCCTCCAGCAGCACTCTAACTGCACCTGTTTCAAGGTGTGCAAGGGTCTTTCCAAGAGCTTACTTTGCTCATTTAGAAATCCAAAAAGGACTGACTCACAGCTGCACCTGAGAACAGATTTTTCACAAGAAGGCTACTTCCCTTTCCTCAGCAGTCAGAGGTCTACAATCACTGAATTTTCCAGAAGACCATAGGCCTTTCCTCTCAAAAACAAACTTTAAGCACAAGAAACTAACGGGAAGGTGAGTACATGAACATGTAGAATATGCTTTTCCCTAAAATAAGAACGAGTAAGACCTAATGATACAAACGTCCCACTTAGGAGTTGATGGTTGAACAGAAAAGAAAGAACAGCTCTACTGGCAGGACTAATGACTAAGAAGGGTACAGAGCAAGTGCTACAGGAGTCTGCAGAAAACACTACTGAAGGTGGATATCAGTCATGGGGCTTGAACTCAGAGCCTGGGCACTGTCTCTGAGCTTTTTTGCTCAAGCTAGCAAGCACTCTACCGCGTTAAACCACAGCTCTACTTCTAGTTTTTAGGTAGTTAATTGGAGGTAAGTTTCATGGCCTTTCCTGCCCACGTTGGCTTCAAACCTAGATCCTCAGATCTCAGCCTACTGAATAGCTAGGATTACAGGCATGAGCCACCAGCTAATGGGTTGTTTTTAAATATGACACCCACCTAAGAATTAATGTCAGAGCCGGGCGCTGGTGGCTCACGCCTGTAATCCTAGCTACTCAGGAGGCTGAGATCTGAGGATCGCGGTTCAAAGCCAGCCCGGGCAGGAGAGACCGTGAGACTCCTATCTCCAATAAAACCACCAGAAAACCGGAAGTGGCGCTGTAGCTCAAGTGGTAGAGCGCTCGCCTTGAGCTGAAGAGCTAAGGGACAACGCCCAGGCCCAGAGTTCAAGCCCCACAACCGACAAAAAAAAAAAAAGAATTAATGTCAGGTAAGGATTATTGTCAGCTAGCTAATAGTTCCCAAAACAGTATGTCTTTAATTTACCTACTCAGGGCAGTAACTCATGCCCTGAAGGTCAGATGTAGCTCTTTCAAAGTTAATTGCACATTTACCATGTGAGCAATTCTCCTCCAGTATTTATTAAGAAATAAAAATGCATGTTTATGTGGTCTTATACAAGAAGGAATAGTCCCCCAGATGTACATGTAGAGAACTGTTAATGGCAGACACACAACAGAGCAGAACTTAGGAGTAGAGAGGAACAAACCACAGATACCTGAAACAACATGAAAGAATTTCAAAAGATGTACTAAACAAAGTAAGTTAGATCGAAAAATACATAGCAGATAACCTCAATACATAATGAATGCTAGGACACCTAACCTATTAGAGACAGAAACTAGATCAAAATTGTTTGGAGAAGGGGCTGGGAAGGTAGCTCAGTGGTAGAGTGCTTGCCTTGTATGCATGAGGCCCTGGGTTCGATTCCTCAGCACCACATAAGCAGAAAAAGCTGGAAGTGGTGCTATAGCTCAAGGGGTAGAGTCCTAGCCTTGAGCTGAAGGACAGCGCCCAGGCCCAGAGTTCAGGCCCCATGACCGGCAAAAAAAAAAAAAAAAAAAAATTGTTTGGAGAAGAGATGACTGGTAACTGGCAAGGGTGGTAGTATACACCTATAATCACAGCACTTTGGATTTATGCTTTTTGATATGCTTTATGTGCTATTCACACTAATAAAATTCAGTAAGTACCAGTAGAGCAAACTTGTGTTTGCCTTGTGTGGCAAACACAATTCAGGGCTTCCTGTTTACTAAACAGTCACTAAAGTCACATGGCTAGCCCCTTTGACAAAGTCTTGCTTTATGCCATGGCCAGCCTGGGTTTCAATCCTCCTTTTTGTGCTACCATTTGTCACTGGGATGACAGTGCAACCAACTACTGACTGAAAGGAGTCTCCCAAACTTTTTTTTTTTTTTTTTTGGTCAGTCGTGGGGCTTGAACTCTGGGCTTGGGCACTGTCGCTCAGCTCTTCAGCTCAAGACGAGTGCTCTAGCCAGACGCTGGTGGCTCACGCCTGTAATCCTAGCTACTCAGGAGGCTGAGATCTGAGGATCGCGGTTCAAAGCCAGCCCTGGCAGGAGAGACTGTGAGACTCCTATCTCCAATAAACCACCAAAAAACCATGGCGCTGTAGCTCAAGTGGTAGAGCGCTTGCCTTGAGCTGAAGAGCTGAGGGACAGCGCCCAGGCCCAGAGTTCAAGCCCCACGACTGACAAAAAAAAAAAAACAAGTTTTTCAGGGGCTGGGAAGGTGGCTCAGTGGTGGAGAACTTTCCTTGCATGCCTGAGGCCCTGGGTTCGATTCCTTAGCACCACATAAGCAAAAAGAAAAAAGCAGGAAGTGGTGCTGTGGCTCAAGTAGTAGAGTGCTCGCCTTGAGCTGAAGAGCTGAGGGACAGCGCCCAGGCCCAGAGTTCAGGCTCCATCCATGACTGGACCCAAAAAAAAAAGAAAAAAAAAAGGTTTTTCAGCCGGCGCTGGTGGCTCACACCAATAATCCTCGCTACTCAGGAGGCTGAGATCTGAGGATCAGGGTTCAAAGCCAGCCCGGGCGGAAAGTCTGTGAGGCTCTGATCTCCAATAAACCACTAGAAAACCGGAAGTGGCACTGTGGCTTAAGCGGTAGAGTGCTCACCTTAAGCTGAAAGAGCACTGGGACAGCGCCCAAGCCCAGAGTTCAAGCCCCACAACCGACCTAAAAAAAAAAAAAAGGGCTGGGAAGGTGGCTCAGTGGTAGAGTGCTTGCCTTGCATGCATGAGGCCCTGGGTTCCATTCCTCAGCACCCACATAAGCAAAAAGAAAAAAAGCCGGAAGTGGCGCTATGGCTTAAGCAGTAGAGTACTAGCCTTGAGCTGAAGAGCTGAGGGACAGCGCCCAGGCCCAGAGTTCAGGCCCCACGACCGGACCCAAAACAAAACAAAAAAAAAGGTTTTTCACCGGACACCGGTGGCTCACACCTGTAAACCTAACTACTAACTACTCAGGAAGATGAGATCTGAGGATGGTGGTTCAAAGCCAGCCCAAGAAGGAAGGTACCTGAGACTTATCTCCAATTAACCACAGAAAACCAGAAGTAGCACTGTGGCTCAAGTGGTAGAGCACTTGCCTTGAACTGAAGAGATAGGGACAGCACCCAGACCCAGAGTTCAAGCCCCATGACAAAAAAAAAAAAAAGTTTTATCCCCCTTGGTTCTAAACTATTCTAAACTATCCCAATCACCTCAGACATGAATGTCCCGTCCCCTCTGGAGGTGGATATACATTGTTCCT
>NW_027205000.1:0-18331 GCF_024711535.1 Dipodomys merriami | reverse complement strand
TTCCCGCTTTGTCTCCCACTGTGTCCCGCTGTGTACCGCTGTGTCCCCATTGTGTTCCGCTTTGTCCCCCTATATCCCCCGCTGTGTCCCGCTGTTTCCCAGCTGTGTCCCCGCTGTGTCCCGCTGTGTCCCGCTGTGTCCCTTGCTGTGTCCCGCTGTGTCCCGCTGTGTCCCCCGCTGTGTCCCGCTTTGTCCCCTGCTGTGTCCCCGGCTTTGTCCCGCAGTGTCTCCCGCTGTGTCCAGGCTGTGTTCCGCTGTGTCCCGCTGTGTCCCGCTCTGTCCCCCGCTGTGTCCCCTGCTATGACCCGCTCTGTCCCTCACGGTATCCCACTGTGTCCCCTGCGGTGTCCCTGCTGTTTCCCTGCTGTTTCCCTCTGTGTCCCGTGGTGTCCCGCTTTGTCACCTGCAGTGTCACCCACTGAGTCCCCGCTGTGTCCCCGCTGTGTCCCGCTGTGTCCCCGCAGTGTCCCGCAGTGTCCCGATGTGTCCTCGCTTGTACCCCGCTGTGTCCTGCTGTGTCCCCGTTGTCCACCGGTGTGTCCCCGCTGTCCCCCGCTGTGTCGCCCACTGTGTCCCGCTGTGTCCCCGCTGTGTCAGGCTGTATCCCGCTGTGCCCCCTGCGGTGTCCCCGTTGTGTCCCACTCTGTCCCCAACTGTGTCCCCATTGTGGGCCCGCTGTATTCCCGCTGTGTCCCGCGCTGTGTCGGCCGCTGAGTCCCGCTGTGTCTCCCGCTGATTCCCCCGTTGAGTCCCCGCTGTCTCCCCGCTGGGTCCCACTGTGTCACGCCGTGTCCCCTCCTGTGTCCCCGCTGTGACCCCTGTGTCCCCCTAGGTCCCGCTGTGTCCCCGCTGTGTCTCGCTGTGTCCCGCTGTGTCCTTGCTGTGTCCCCCGCTGTGTCACCACTGTGTTCCCACTGTGTCCCCGCTTTGTCCCGCTGTGTCCCGCTGTGTCCTGCTGTGTCCCATTTTGTCCCCCGCTGTGTTCCCCGCTGTGTCCCTGCTGTTTCCCCGCGGTGTCCCCGCTGTGTCCCCACTGTGTTCCGGTGTGTCCCGCTGTGTCCTCGCTGTGTCCCCCGCTGTGTCCCGCTGTGTCCCCGCTGTGTCCCGCTGTGTCCCGCTTTGTCCCGATGTGTCCCCACTGTGTCCTGCTGTGTCCACCTCTCTGTCGCGCTGTGTCTCCGTTGTCCATCGGTGTGTCCCCGCTGTCTCCCGCTGTGTCCATCACTGTGTCCCGCTGTGTCCCCACTGTGTCAGGCTGTATCCCGCTGTGTCCCCGAGGTGTCCCTGCGGTGTCCCGCTATGTCCCCCACTGAGTCCCCGCTGTGTCCCCATTGTGTCCCCGCTATATTCCCGCTGTGTCCCGCGCTGTGTCCGCCGCTGAGTCCCACTGTGTCCCCCGCTGTGTGCCCCGTTGAGTCCCCGCTGTTTCCCTGCTGTGTCCCACTGTGTCCCGCCGTGTCCCCTGCTGTGTCCCCGCTGTGTCCACCTGTGTCCCCCTGTGTCCCGCTGTGTCACCCTGTGTCCTGCTGTGTCCCCACTTTGTCCCGGCTGTGTCCCCGTGCTGTCCCGCTCTGTCCCCGGCTGTGTCCCCGCTGTGTCCCCAATGTGTCCCGCTGTGTCTTCGCTGTGTCCCCCGCTGTGTCCCGCTGTGTCCGCGCTGTGTCCTTCTCTCTCCCGCTGTGTCCCCGGCTGTGTCCCCCGCTGTGTCCCGCTGTGTCCACGCTGTGTCCCGCTGTGTCCGCGCTGTGTCCTGCTTTGTCCCCTGCTGTGTACCGCTGTGTCCCAGGCTGTGTCCCCATATGTCCCGCTGTGTCCCCGCTGTGTTCCGCTGTGTCGCCGGCTGTTTCCAGCTGTGTCTGCCGCTGTGTCCCGCTGTTTCCAGCTGTGTCCCGCTGTGTCCCCTGCTTTTTCCGCGCTGTGTCCACGCTGTGTCCCTCTGTGTCCCTCTGTGTCCCACTGTGACCTCGCTGTGTCCAGCTGTGTCCCGCTGTGTACCACGGTGTATCCAACTTTGTCCCCGCAGTTTCCCGCTTTGTCCCCTGCTGTGTCACGCTGTGTCCCCAGTGTGTCCTGCTTTGTCCCCCTTGTGTCCCCCGCTGTGTCCCGCTGTGTCTCGCTGTTTCTCACTGTGTCCCCGCTGTGTCCCGCTGTGACCCCGCTGTGTTCCCGCTGTGTCCCGATGTGTCTCGATGTATCCCCGCTGTGTCCCTCTGTGTCTCGCTGTGCCCTCGCTGTGTCCCCCGCTCTGTCCCCGCTCTGTCCCCGCTGTGTCCCACTGTGTTCAGCTGTGTCCTCACTCTGTTCCCCGCTATGTCCCGCTGTGTCCCCCGCTGTGTCGCCCGCTGTGTTCCAATTTGTCCCCCACTGTGTCCCCCGCTGTGTCCCGCTGTGTCCCGCTGTGTCCCGCTGTGTCCCGTTGTGTCCCCCGCTGTTTTCCATGCTGTGTCCCGCTGTCCCTGCTGTTTCCGCGCGGTGTTGCTGCTGTGTCCCCGCTGTGTCCCCGCTGTGTTCTGCTTTGTCCCGCTGTGTCCCGCTGTGTCCCCCGCTGTGTCCCGCTGTGTACCGCTGTGTCCCCTGCTGTGTCCCCGCTGTGTCCCCGCTGTGTCCCGGCGTGTCCCGCTTTGTCCTGATATGTCCCCACTGTGTCCCGCTGTGTCCCCTTCTCTGTTGTGCTGTGTCCCGCTGTGTCCACCGTTGTGTCCCGCTTTGTCTCCCGCTTTTTCCTGCCCTGTGTCCCGCTGTGTCCCCGCTGTGTCCCGCTGTGTCCCGCTGTGTCCCGCTGTGTCCTGTGGTGTCTCGCTTTGTCGCCCCCTGTGTCCGCCGCTGAGTCCCCGCTGTGTCCCCGCTGTGTCCCGCTGTGTCCACCGCTTTGTCCCGCTGTGTCCCCGCCGTGTCGTGCTGTGTATCCCGCTGTGTCTGAGCTGTGTCCCGTTGTGTCCCACTGTGTCCTGCTGTGTCCCGCTGTGTCCCCTGATGTTTCCCTGCTGTGTCCCCGCTGTGTCCCGCTGTGTCCCGCTGTTTCCCGCTGTGTCCTCGCTGTGTCCCGCTGTGTCCCGCTGTGTACCACGGTGTATTCAACTGTGTCCCCGCTGTTTCCCGCTTTGTCTCCCACTGTGTCCCGCTGTGTACCGCTGTGTCCCCATTGTGTTCCGCTTTGTCCCCCTATATCCCCCGCTGTGTCCCGCTGTTTCCCAGCTGTGTCCCCGCTGTGTCCCGCTGTGTCCCGCTGTGTCCCTTGCTGTGTCCCGCTGTGTCCCGCTGTGTCCCCCGCTGTGTCCCGCTTTGTCCCCTGCTGTGTCCCCGGCTTTGTCCCGCAGTGTCTCCCGCTGTGTCCAGGCTGTGTTCCGCTGTGTCCCGCTGTGTCCCGCTCTGTCCCCCGCTGTGTCCCCTGCTATGACCCGCTCTGTCCCTCACGGTATCCCACTGTGTCCCCTGCGGTGTCCCTGCTGTTTCCCTGCTGTTTCCCTCTGTGTCCCGTGGTGTCCCGCTTTGTCACCTGCAGTGTCACCCACTGAGTCCCCGCTGTGTCCCCGCTGTGTCCCGCTGTGTCCCCGCAGTGTCCCGCAGTGTCCCGATGTGTCCTCGCTTGTACCCCGCTGTGTCCTGCTGTGTCCCCGTTGTCCACCGGTGTGTCCCCGCTGTCCCCCGCTGTGTCGCCCACTGTGTCCCGCTGTGTCCCCGCTGTGTCAGGCTGTATCCCGCTGTGCCCCCTGCGGTGTCCCCGTTGTGTCCCACTCTGTCCCCAACTGTGTCCCCATTGTGGGCCCGCTGTATTCCCGCTGTGTCCCGCGCTGTGTCGGCCGCTGAGTCCCGCTGTGTCTCCCGCTGATTCCCCCGTTGAGTCCCCGCTGTCTCCCCGCTGGGTCCCACTGTGTCACGCCGTGTCCCCTCCTGTGTCCCCGCTGTGACCCCTGTGTCCCCCTAGGTCCCGCTGTGTCCCCGCTGTGTCTCGCTGTGTCCCGCTGTGTCCTTGCTGTGTCCCCCGCTGTGTCACCACTGTGTTCCCACTGTGTCCCCGCTTTGTCCCGCTGTGTCCCGCTGTGTCCTGCTGTGTCCCATTTTGTCCCCCGCTGTGTTCCCCGCTGTGTCCCTGCTGTTTCCCCGCGGTGTCCCCGCTGTGTCCCCACTGTGTTCCGGTGTGTCCCGCTGTGTCCTCGCTGTGTCCCCCGCTGTGTCCCGCTGTGTCCCCGCTGTGTCCCCGCTGTGTCCCGCTGTGTCCCGCTTTGTCCCGATGTGTCCCCACTGTGTCCTGCTGTGTCCACCTCTCTGTCGCGCTGTGTCTCCGTTGTCCATCGGTGTGTCCCCGCTGTCTCCCGCTGTGTCCATCACTGTGTCCCGCTGTGTCCCCACTGTGTCAGGCTGTATCCCGCTGTGTCCCCGAGGTGTCCCTGCGGTGTCCCGCTATGTCCCCCACTGAGTCCCCGCTGTGTCCCCATTGTGTCCCCGCTATATTCCCGCTGTGTCCCGCGCTGTGTCCGCCGCTGAGTCCCACTGTGTCCCCCGCTGTGTGCCCCGTTGAGTCCCCGCTGTTTCCCTGCTGTGTCCCACTGTGTCCCGCCGTGTCCCCTGCTGTGTCCCCGCTGTGTCCACCTGTGTCCCCCTGTGTCCCGCTGTGTCACCCTGTGTCCTGCTGTGTCCCCACTTTGTCCCGGCTGTGTCCCCGTGCTGTCCCGCTCTGTCCCCGGCTGTGTCCCCGCTGTGTCCCCAATGTGTCCCGCTGTGTCTTCGCTGTGTCCCCCGCTGTGTCCCGCTGTGTCCGCGCTGTGTCCTTCTCTCTCCCGCTGTGTCCCCGGCTGTGTCCCCCGCTGTGTCCCGCTGTGTCCACGCTGTGTCCCGCTGTGTCCGCGCTGTGTCCTGCTTTGTCCCCTGCTGTGTACCGCTGTGTCCCAGGCTGTGTCCCCATATGTCCCGCTGTGTCCCCGCTGTGTTCCGCTGTGTCGCCGGCTGTTTCCAGCTGTGTCTGCCGCTGTGTCCCGCTGTTTCCAGCTGTGTCCCGCTGTGTCCCCTGCTTTTTCCGCGCTGTGTCCACGCTGTGTCCCTCTGTGTCCCTCTGTGTCCCACTGTGACCTCGCTGTGTCCAGCTGTGTCCCGCTGTGTACCACGGTGTATCCAACTTTGTCCCCGCAGTTTCCCGCTTTGTCCCCTGCTGTGTCACGCTGTGTCCCCAGTGTGTCCTGCTTTGTCCCCCTTGTGTCCCCCGCTGTGTCCCGCTGTGTCTCGCTGTTTCTCACTGTGTCCCCGCTGTGTCCCGCTGTGACCCCGCTGTGTTCCCGCTGTGTCCCGATGTGTCTCGATGTATCCCCGCTGTGTCCCTCTGTGTCTCGCTGTGCCCTCGCTGTGTCCCCCGCTCTGTCCCCGCTCTGTCCCCGCTGTGTCCCACTGTGTTCAGCTGTGTCATCACTCTGTTCCCCGCTATGTCCCGCTGTGTCCCCCGCTGTGTCGCCCGCTGTGTTCCAATTTGTCCCCCACTGTGTCCCCCGCTGTGTCCCGCTGTGTCCCGCTGTGTCCCGCTGTGTCCCGTTGTGTCCCCCGCTGTTTTCCATGCTGTGTCCCGCTGTCCCTGCTGTTTCCGCGCGGTGTTGCTGCTGTGTCCCCGCTGTGTCCCCGCTGTGTTCTGCTTTGTCCCGCTGTGTCCTCGCTGTGTCCCCCGCTGTGTCCCGCTGTGTCCCCCGCTGTGTCCCGCTGTGTACCGCTGTGTCCCCTGCTGTGTCCCCGCTGTGTCCCCGCTGTGTCCCGGCGTGTCCCGCTTTGTCCTGATATGTCCCCACTGTGTCCCGCTGTGTCCCCTTCTCTGTTGTGCTGTGTCCCGCTGTGTCCACCGTTGTGTCCCGCTTTGTCTCCCGCTTTTTCCTGCCCTGTGTCCCGCTGTGTCCCCGCTGTGTCCCGCTGTGTCCCGCTGTGTCCCGCTGTGTCCTGTGGTGTCTCGCTTTGTCGCCCCCTGTGTCCGCCGCTGAGTCCCCGCTGTGTCCCCGCTGTGTCCCGCTGTGTCCACCGCTTTGTCCCGCTGTGTCCCCGCCGTGTCGTGCTGTGTATCCCGCTGTGTCTGAGCTGTGTCCCGTTGTGTCCCACTGTGTCCTGCTGTGTCCCGCTGTGTCCCCTGATGTTTCCCTGCTGTGTCCCCGCTGTGTCCCGCTGTGTCCCGCTGTTTCCCGCTGTGTCCTCGCTGTGTCCCGCTGTGTCCCGCTGTGTACCACGGTGTATTCAACTGTGTCCCCGCTGTTTCCCGCTTTGTCTCCCACTGTGTCCCGCTGTGTACCGCTGTGTCCCCATTGTGTTCCGCTTTGTCCCCCTATATCCCCCGCTGTGTCCCGCTGTTTCCCAGCTGTGTCCCCGCTGTGTCCCGCTGTGTCCCGCTGTGTCCCTTGCTGTGTCCCGCTGTGTCCCGCTGTGTCCCCCGCTGTGTCCCGCTTTGTCCCCTGCTGTGTCCCCGGCTTTGTCCCGCAGTGTCTCCCGCTGTGTCCAGGCTGTGTTCCGCTGTGTCCCGCTGTGTCCCGCTCTGTCCCCCGCTGTGTCCCCTGCTATGACCCGCTCTGTCCCTCACGGTATCCCACTGTGTCCCCTGCGGTGTCCCTGCTGTTTCCCTGCTGTTTCCCTCTGTGTCCCGTGGTGTCCCGCTTTGTCACCTGCAGTGTCACCCACTGAGTCCCCGCTGTGTCCCCGCTGTGTCCCGCTGTGTCCCCGCAGTGTCCCGCAGTGTCCCGATGTGTCCTCACTTGTACCCCGCTGTGTCCTGCTGTGTCCCCGTTGTCCACCGGTGTGTCCCCGCTGTCCCCCGCTGTGTCGCCCACTGTGTCCCGCTGTGTCCCCGCTGTGTCAGGCTGTATCCCGCTGTGCCCCCTGCGGTGTCCCCGTTGTGTCCCGCTCTGTCCCCAACTGTGTCCCCATTGTGGGCCCGCTGTATTCCCGCTGTGTCCCGCGCTGTGTCGGCCGCTGAGTCCCGCTGTGTCTCCCGCTGATTCCCCCGTTGAGTCCCCGCTGTCTCCCCGCTGGGTCCCACTGTGTCACGCCGTGTCCCCTCCTGTGTCCCCGCTGTGACCCCTGTGTCCCCCTAGGTCCCGCTGTGTCCCCGCTGTGTCTCGCTGTGTCCCGCTGTGTCCTTGCTGTGTCCCCCGCTGTGTCACCACTGTGTTCCCACTGTGTCCCCGCTTTGTCCCGCTGTGTCCCGCTGTGTCCTGCTGTGTCCCATTTTGTCCCCCGCTGTGTTCCCCGCTGTGTCCCTGCTGTTTCCCCGCGGTGTCCCCGCTGTGTCCCCACTGTGTTCCGGTGTGTCCCGCTGTGTCCTCGCTGTGTCCCCCGCTGTGTCCCGCTGTGTCCCCGCTGTGTCCCGCTGTGTCCCGCTTTGTCCCGATGTGTCCCCACTGTGTCCTGCTGTGTCCACCTCTCTGTCGCGCTGTGTCTCCGTTGTCCATCGGTGTGTCCCCGCTGTCTCCCGCTGTGTCCATCACTGTGTCCCGCTGTGTCCCCACTGTGTCAGGCTGTATCCCGCTGTGTCCCCGAGGTGTCCCTGCGGTGTCCCGCTATGTCCCCCACTGAGTCCCCGCTGTGTCCCCATTGTGTCCCCGCTATATTCCCGCTGTGTCCCGCGCTGTGTCCGCCGCTGAGTCCCACTGTGTCCCCCGCTGTGTGCCCCGTTGAGTCCCCGCTGTTTCCCTGCTGTGTCCCACTGTGTCCCGCCGTGTCCCCTGCTGTGTCCCCGCTGTGTCCACCTGTGTCCCCCTGTGTCCCGCTGTGTCACCCTGTGTCCTGCTGTGTCCCCACTTTGTCCCGGCTGTGTCCCCGTGCTGTCCCGCTCTGTCCCCGGCTGTGTCCCCGCTGTGTCCCCAATGTGTCCCGCTGTGTCTTCGCTGTGTCCCCCGCTGTGTCCCGCTGTGTCCGCGCTGTGTCCTTCTCTCTCCCGCTGTGTCCCCGGCTGTGTCCCCCGCTGTGTCCCGCTGTGTCCACGCTGTGTCCCGCTGTGTCCGCGCTGTGTCCTGCTTTGTCCCCTGCTGTGTACCGCTGTGTCCCAGGCTGTGTCCCCATATGTCCCGCTGTGTCCCCGCTGTGTTCCGCTGTGTCGCCGGCTGTTTCCAGCTGTGTCTGCCGCTGTGTCCCGCTGTTTCCAGCTGTGTCCCGCTGTGTCCCCTGCTTTTTCCGCGCTGTGTCCACGCTGTGTCCCTCTGTGTCCCTCTGTGTCCCACTGTGACCTCGCTGTGTCCAGCTGTGTCCCGCTGTGTACCACGGTGTATCCAACTTTGTCCCCGCAGTTTCCCGCTTTGTCCCCTGCTGTGTCACGCTGTGTCCCCAGTGTGTCCTGCTTTGTCCCCCTTGTGTCCCCCGCTGTGTCCCGCTGTGTCTCGCTGTTTCTCACTGTGTCCCCGCTGTGTCCCGCTGTGACCCCGCTGTGTTCCCGCTGTGTCCCGATGTGTCTCGATGTATCCCCGCTGTGTCCCTCTGTGTCTCGCTGTGCCCTCGCTGTGTCCCCCGCTCTGTCCCCGCTCTGTCCCCGCTGTGTCCCACTGTGTTCAGCTGTGTCATCACTCTGTTCCCCGCTATGTCCCGCTGTGTCCCCCGCTGTGTCGCCCGCTGTGTTCCAATTTGTCCCCCACTGTGTCCCCCGCTGTGTCCCGCTGTGTCCCGCTGTGTCCCGCTGTGTCCCGTTGTGTCCCCCGCTGTTTTCCATGCTGTGTCCCGCTGTCCCTGCTGTTTCCGCGCGGTGTTGCTGCTGTGTCCCCGCTGTGTCCCCGCTGTGTTCTGCTTTGTCCCGCTGTGTCCTCGCTGTGTCCCCCGCTGTGTCCCGCTGTGTCCCCCGCTGTGTCCCGCTGTGTACCGCTGTGTCCCCTGCTGTGTCCCCGCTGTGTCCCCGCTGTGTCCCGGCGTGTCCCGCTTTGTCCTGATATGTCCCCACTGTGTCCCGCTGTGTCCCCTTCTCTGTTGTGCTGTGTCCCGCTGTGTCCACCGTTGTGTCCCGCTTTGTCTCCCGCTTTTTCCTGCCCTGTGTCCCGCTGTGTCCCCGCTGTGTCCCGCTGTGTCCCGCTGTGTCCCGCTGTGTCCTGTGGTGTCTCGCTTTGTCGCCCCCTGTGTCCGCCGCTGAGTCCCCGCTGTGTCCCCGCTGTGTCCCGCTGTGTCCACCGCTTTGTCCCGCTGTGTCCCCGCCGTGTCGTGCTGTGTATCCCGCTGTGTCTGAGCTGTGTCCCGTTGTGTCCCACTGTGTCCTGCTGTGTCCCGCTGTGTCCCCTGATGTTTCCCTGCTGTGTCCCCGCTGTGTCCCGCTGTGTCCCGCTGTTTCCCGCTGTGTCCTCGCTGTGTCCCGCTGTGTCCCGCTGTGTACCACGGTGTATTCAACTGTGTCCCCGCTGTTTCCCGCTTTGTCTCCCACTGTGTCCCGCTGTGTACCGCTGTGTCCCCATTGTGTTCCGCTTTGTCCCCCTATATCCCCCGCTGTGTCCCGCTGTTTCCCAGCTGTGTCCCCGCTGTGTCCCGCTGTGTCCCGCTGTGTCCCTTGCTGTGTCCCGCTGTGTCCCGCTGTGTCCCCCGCTGTGTCCCGCTTTGTCCCCTGCTGTGTCCCCGGCTTTGTCCCGCAGTGTCTCCCGCTGTGTCCAGGCTGTGTTCCGCTGTGTCCCGCTGTGTCCCGCTCTGTCCCCCGCTGTGTCCCCTGCTATGACCCGCTCTGTCCCTCACGGTATCCCACTGTGTCCCCTGCGGTGTCCCTGCTGTTTCCCTGCTGTTTCCCTCTGTGTCCCGTGGTGTCCCGCTTTGTCACCTGCAGTGTCACCCACTGAGTCCCCGCTGTGTCCCCGCTGTGTCCCGCTGTGTCCCCGCAGTGTCCCGCAGTGTCCCGATGTGTCCTCGCTTGTACCCCGCTGTGTCCTGCTGTGTCCCCGTTGTCCACCGGTGTGTCCCCGCTGTCCCCCGCTGTGTCGCCCACTGTGTCCCGCTGTGTCCCCGCTGTGTCAGGCTGTATCCCGCTGTGCCCCCTGCGGTGTCCCCGTTGTGTCCCACTCTGTCCCCAACTGTGTCCCCATTGTGGGCCCGCTGTATTCCCGCTGTGTCCCGCGCTGTGTCGGCCGCTGAGTCCCGCTGTGTCTCCCGCTGATTCCCCCGTTGAGTCCCCGCTGTCTCCCCGCTGGGTCCCACTGTGTCACGCCGTGTCCCCTCCTGTGTCCCCGCTGTGACCCCTGTGTCCCCCTAGGTCCCGCTGTGTCCCCGCTGTGTCTCGCTGTGTCCCGCTGTGTCCTTGCTGTGTCCCCCGCTGTGTCACCACTGTGTTCCCACTGTGTCCCCGCTTTGTCCCGCTGTGTCCCGCTGTGTCCTGCTGTGTCCCATTTTGTCCCCCGCTGTGTTCCCCGCTGTGTCCCTGCTGTTTCCCCGCGGTGTCCCCGCTGTGTCCCCACTGTGTTCCGGTGTGTCCCGCTGTGTCCTCGCTGTGTCCCCCGCTGTGTCCCGCTGTGTCCCCGCTGTGTCCCGCTGTGTCCCGCTTTGTCCCGATGTGTCCCCACTGTGTCCTGCTGTGTCCACCTCTCTGTCGCGCTGTGTCTCCGTTGTCCATCGGTGTGTCCCCGCTGTCTCCCGCTGTGTCCATCACTGTGTCCCGCTGTGTCCCCACTGTGTCAGGCTGTATCCCGCTGTGTCCCCGAGGTGTCCCTGCGGTGTCCCGCTATGTCCCCCACTGAGTCCCCGCTGTGTCCCCATTGTGTCCCCGCTATATTCCCGCTGTGTCCCGCGCTGTGTCCGCCGCTGAGTCCCACTGTGTCCCCCGCTGTGTGCCCCGTTGAGTCCCCGCTGTTTCCCTGCTGTGTCCCACTGTGTCCCGCCGTGTCCCCTGCTGTGTCCCCGCTGTGTCCACCTGTGTCCCCCTGTGTCCCGCTGTGTCACCCTGTGTCCTGCTGTGTCCCCACTTTGTCCCGGCTGTGTCCCCGTGCTGTCCCGCTCTGTCCCCGGCTGTGTCCCCGCTGTGTCCCCAATGTGTCCCGCTGTGTCTTCGCTGTGTCCCCCGCTGTGTCCCGCTGTGTCCGCGCTGTGTCCTTCTCTCTCCCGCTGTGTCCCCGGCTGTGTCCCCCGCTGTGTCCCGCTGTGTCCACGCTGTGTCCCGCTGTGTCCGCGCTGTGTCCTGCTTTGTCCCCTGCTGTGTACCGCTGTGTCCCAGGCTGTGTCCCCATATGTCCCGCTGTGTCCCCGCTGTGTTCCGCTGTGTCGCCGGCTGTTTCCAGCTGTGTCTGCCGCTGTGTCCCGCTGTTTCCAGCTGTGTCCCGCTGTGTCCCCTGCTTTTTCCGCGCTGTGTCCACGCTGTGTCCCTCTGTGTCCCTCTGTGTCCCACTGTGACCTCGCTGTGTCCAGCTGTGTCCCGCTGTGTACCACGGTGTATCCAACTTTGTCCCCGCAGTTTCCCGCTTTGTCCCCTGCTGTGTCACGCTGTGTCCCCAGTGTGTCCTGCTTTGTCCCCCTTGTGTCCCCCGCTGTGTCCCGCTGTGTCTCGCTGTTTCTCACTGTGTCCCCGCTGTGTCCCGCTGTGACCCCGCTGTGTTCCCGCTGTGTCCCGATGTGTCTCGATGTATCCCCGCTGTGTCCCTCTGTGTCTCGCTGTGCCCTCGCTGTGTCCCCCGCTCTGTCCCCGCTCTGTCCCCGCTGTGTCCCACTGTGTTCAGCTGTGTCATCACTCTGTTCCCCGCTATGTCCCGCTGTGTCCCCCGCTGTGTCGCCCGCTGTGTTCCAATTTGTCCCCCACTGTGTCCCCCGCTGTGTCCCGCTGTGTCCCGCTGTGTCCCGCTGTGTCCCGTTGTGTCCCCCGCTGTTTTCCATGCTGTGTCCCGCTGTCCCTGCTGTTTCCGCGCGGTGTTGCTGCTGTGTCCCCGCTGTGTCCCCGCTGTGTTCTGCTTTGTCCCGCTGTGTCCTCGCTGTGTCCCCCGCTGTGTCCCGCTGTGTCCCCCGCTGTGTCCCGCTGTGTACCGCTGTGTCCCCTGCTGTGTCCCCGCTGTGTCCCCGCTGTGTCCCGGCGTGTCCCGCTTTGTCCTGATATGTCCCCACTGTGTCCCGCTGTGTCCCCTTCTCTGTTGTGCTGTGTCCCGCTGTGTCCACCGTTGTGTCCCGCTTTGTCTCCCGCTTTTTCCTGCCCTGTGTCCCGCTGTGTCCCCGCTGTGTCCCGCTGTGTCCCGCTGTGTCCCGCTGTGTCCTGTGGTGTCTCGCTTTGTCGCCCCCTGTGTCCGCCGCTGAGTCCCCGCTGTGTCCCCGCTGTGTCCCGCTGTGTCCACCGCTTTGTCCCGCTGTGTCCCCGCCGTGTCGTGCTGTGTATCCCGCTGTGTCTGAGCTGTGTCCCGTTGTGTCCCACTGTGTCCTGCTGTGTCCCGCTGTGTCCCCTGATGTTTCCCTGCTGTGTCCCCGCTGTGTCCCGCTGTGTCCCGCTGTTTCCCGCTGTGTCCTCGCTGTGTCCCGCTGTGTCCCGCTGTGTACCACGGTGTATTCAACTGTGTCCCCGCTGTTTCCCGCTTTGTCTCCCACTGTGTCCCGCTGTGTACCGCTGTGTCCCCATTGTGTTCCGCTTTGTCCCCCTATATCCCCCGCTGTGTCCCGCTGTTTCCCAGCTGTGTCCCCGCTGTGTCCCGCTGTGTCCCGCTGTGTCCCTTGCTGTGTCCCGCTGTGTCCCGCTGTGTCCCCCGCTGTGTCCCGCTTTGTCCCCTGCTGTGTCCCCGGCTTTGTCCCGCAGTGTCTCCCGCTGTGTCCAGGCTGTGTTCCGCTGTGTCCCGCTGTGTCCCGCTCTGTCCCCCGCTGTGTCCCCTGCTATGACCCGCTCTGTCCCTCACGGTATCCCACTGTGTCCCCTGCGGTGTCCCTGCTGTTTCCCTGCTGTTTCCCTCTGTGTCCCGTGGTGTCCCGCTTTGTCACCTGCAGTGTCACCCACTGAGTCCCCGCTGTGTCCCCGCTGTGTCCCGCTGTGTCCCCGCAGTGTCCCGCAGTGTCCCGATGTGTCCTCACTTGTACCCCGCTGTGTCCTGCTGTGTCCCCGTTGTCCACCGGTGTGTCCCCGCTGTCCCCCGCTGTGTCGCCCACTGTGTCCCGCTGTGTCCCCGCTGTGTCAGGCTGTATCCCGCTGTGCCCCCTGCGGTGTCCCCGTTGTGTCCCGCTCTGTCCCCAACTGTGTCCCCATTGTGGGCCCGCTGTATTCCCGCTGTGTCCCGCGCTGTGTCGGCCGCTGAGTCCCGCTGTGTCTCCCGCTGATTCCCCCGTTGAGTCCCCGCTGTCTCCCCGCTGGGTCCCACTGTGTCACGCCGTGTCCCCTCCTGTGTCCCCGCTGTGACCCCTGTGTCCCCCTAGGTCCCGCTGTGTCCCCGCTGTGTCTCGCTGTGTCCCGCTGTGTCCTTGCTGTGTCCCCCGCTGTGTCACCACTGTGTTCCCACTGTGTCCCCGCTTTGTCCCGCTGTGTCCCGCTGTGTCCTGCTGTGTCCCATTTTGTCCCCCGCTGTGTTCCCCGCTGTGTCCCTGCTGTTTCCCCGCGGTGTCCCCGCTGTGTCCCCACTGTGTTCCGGTGTGTCCCGCTGTGTCCTCGCTGTGTCCCCCGCTGTGTCCCGCTGTGTCCCCGCTGTGTCCCGCTGTGTCCCGCTTTGTCCCGATGTGTCCCCACTGTGTCCTGCTGTGTCCACCTCTCTGTCGCGCTGTGTCTCCGTTGTCCATCGGTGTGTCCCCGCTGTCTCCCGCTGTGTCCATCACTGTGTCCCGCTGTGTCCCCACTGTGTCAGGCTGTATCCCGCTGTGTCCCCGAGGTGTCCCTGCGGTGTCCCGCTATGTCCCCCACTGAGTCCCCGCTGTGTCCCCATTGTGTCCCCGCTATATTCCCGCTGTGTCCCGCGCTGTGTCCGCCGCTGAGTCCCACTGTGTCCCCCGCTGTGTGCCCCGTTGAGTCCCCGCTGTTTCCCTGCTGTGTCCCACTGTGTCCCGCCGTGTCCCCTGCTGTGTCCCCGCTGTGTCCACCTGTGTCCCCCTGTGTCCCGCTGTGTCACCCTGTGTCCTGCTGTGTCCCCACTTTGTCCCGGCTGTGTCCCCGTGCTGTCCCGCTCTGTCCCCGGCTGTGTCCCCGCTGTGTCCCCAATGTGTCCCGCTGTGTCTTCGCTGTGTCCCCCGCTGTGTCCCGCTGTGTCCGCGCTGTGTCCTTCTCTCTCCCGCTGTGTCCCCGGCTGTGTCCCCCGCTGTGTCCCGCTGTGTCCACGCTGTGTCCCGCTGTGTCCGCGCTGTGTCCTGCTTTGTCCCCTGCTGTGTACCGCTGTGTCCCAGGCTGTGTCCCCATATGTCCCGCTGTGTCCCCGCTGTGTTCCGCTGTGTCGCCGGCTGTTTCCAGCTGTGTCTGCCGCTGTGTCCCGCTGTTTCCAGCTGTGTCCCGCTGTGTCCCCTGCTTTTTCCGCGCTGTGTCCACGCTGTGTCCCTCTGTGTCCCTCTGTGTCCCACTGTGACCTCGCTGTGTCCAGCTGTGTCCCGCTGTGTACCACGGTGTATCCAACTTTGTCCCCGCAGTTTCCCGCTTTGTCCCCTGCTGTGTCACGCTGTGTCCCCAGTGTGTCCTGCTTTGTCCCCCTTGTGTCCCCCGCTGTGTCCCGCTGTGTCTCGCTGTTTCTCACTGTGTCCCCGCTGTGTCCCGCTGTGACCCCGCTGTGTTCCCGCTGTGTCCCGATGTGTCTCGATGTATCCCCGCTGTGTCCCTCTGTGTCTCGCTGTGCCCTCGCTGTGTCCCCCGCTCTGTCCCCGCTCTGTCCCCGCTGTGTCCCACTGTGTTCAGCTGTGTCATCACTCTGTTCCCCGCTATGTCCCGCTGTGTCCCCCGCTGTGTCGCCCGCTGTGTTCCAATTTGTCCCCCACTGTGTCCCCCGCTGTGTCCCGCTGTGTCCCGCTGTGTCCCGCTGTGTCCCGTTGTGTCCCCCGCTGTTTTCCATGCTGTGTCCCGCTGTCCCTGCTGTTTCCGCGCGGTGTTGCTGCTGTGTCCCCGCTGTGTCCCCGCTGTGTTCTGCTTTGTCCCGCTGTGTCCTCGCTGTGTCCCCCGCTGTGTCCCGCTGTGTCCCCCGCTGTGTCCCGCTGTGTACCGCTGTGTCCCCTGCTGTGTCCCCGCTGTGTCCCCGCTGTGTCCCGGCGTGTCCCGCTTTGTCCTGATATGTCCCCACTGTGTCCCGCTGTGTCCCCTTCTCTGTTGTGCTGTGTCCCGCTGTGTCCACCGTTGTGTCCCGCTTTGTCTCCCGCTTTTTCCTGCCCTGTGTCCCGCTGTGTCCCCGCTGTGTCCCGCTGTGTCCCGCTGTGTCCCGCTGTGTCCTGTGGTGTCTCGCTTTGTCGCCCCCTGTGTCCGCCGCTGAGTCCCCGCTGTGTCCCCGCTGTGTCCCGCTGTGTCCACCGCTTTGTCCCGCTGTGTCCCCGCCGTGTCGTGCTGTGTATCCCGCTGTGTCTGAGCTGTGTCCCGTTGTGTCCCACTGTGTCCTGCTGTGTCCCGCTGTGTCCCCTGATGTTTCCCTGCTGTGTCCCCGCTGTGTCCCGCTGTGTCCCGCTGTTTCCCGCTGTGTCCTCGCTGTGTCC
The DNA here is from genome assembly GCF_024711535.1 of Dipodomys merriami. Taxonomy (NCBI): domain Eukaryota; kingdom Metazoa; phylum Chordata; class Mammalia; order Rodentia; family Heteromyidae; genus Dipodomys; species Dipodomys merriami. The sequence goes on along the minus strand of NW_027205000.1, from coordinate 2,812 downwards.
CGCTGTGTCCCGCTGTGTACCACGGTGTATTCAACTGTGTCCCCGCTGTTTCCCGCTTTGTCTCCCACTGTGTCCCGCTGTGTACCGCTGTGTCCCCATTGTGTTCCGCTTTGTCCCCCTATATCCCCCGCTGTGTCCCGCTGTTTCCCAGCTGTGTCCCCGCTGTGTCCCGCTGTGTCCCGCTGTGTCCCTTGCTGTGTCCCGCTGTGTCCCGCTGTGTCCCCCGCTGTGTCCCGCTTTGTCCCCTGCTGTGTCCCCGGCTTTGTCCCGCAGTGTCTCCCGCTGTGTCCAGGCTGTGTTCCGCTGTGTCCCGCTGTGTCCCGCTCTGTCCCCCGCTGTGTCCCCTGCTATGACCCGCTCTGTCCCTCACGGTATCCCACTGTGTCCCCTGCGGTGTCCCTGCTGTTTCCCTGCTGTTTCCCTCTGTGTCCCGTGGTGTCCCGCTTTGTCACCTGCAGTGTCACCCACTGAGTCCCCGCTGTGTCCCCGCTGTGTCCCGCTGTGTCCCCGCAGTGTCCCGCAGTGTCCCGATGTGTCCTCGCTTGTACCCCGCTGTGTCCTGCTGTGTCCCCGTTGTCCACCGGTGTGTCCCCGCTGTCCCCCGCTGTGTCGCCCACTGTGTCCCGCTGTGTCCCCGCTGTGTCAGGCTGTATCCCGCTGTGCCCCCTGCGGTGTCCCCGTTGTGTCCCACTCTGTCCCCAACTGTGTCCCCATTGTGGGCCCGCTGTATTCCCGCTGTGTCCCGCGCTGTGTCGGCCGCTGAGTCCCGCTGTGTCTCCCGCTGATTCCCCCGTTGAGTCCCCGCTGTCTCCCCGCTGGGTCCCACTGTGTCACGCCGTGTCCCCTCCTGTGTCCCCGCTGTGACCCCTGTGTCCCCCTAGGTCCCGCTGTGTCCCCGCTGTGTCTCGCTGTGTCCCGCTGTGTCCTTGCTGTGTCCCCCGCTGTGTCACCACTGTGTTCCCACTGTGTCCCCGCTTTGTCCCGCTGTGTCCCGCTGTGTCCTGCTGTGTCCCATTTTGTCCCCCGCTGTGTTCCCCGCTGTGTCCCTGCTGTTTCCCCGCGGTGTCCCCGCTGTGTCCCCACTGTGTTCCGGTGTGTCCCGCTGTGTCCTCGCTGTGTCCCCCGCTGTGTCCCGCTGTGTCCCCGCTGTGTCCCGCTGTGTCCCGCTTTGTCCCGATGTGTCCCCACTGTGTCCTGCTGTGTCCACCTCTCTGTCGCGCTGTGTCTCCGTTGTCCATCGGTGTGTCCCCGCTGTCTCCCGCTGTGTCCATCACTGTGTCCCGCTGTGTCCCCACTGTGTCAGGCTGTATCCCGCTGTGTCCCCGAGGTGTCCCTGCGGTGTCCCGCTATGTCCCCCACTGAGTCCCCGCTGTGTCCCCATTGTGTCCCCGCTATATTCCCGCTGTGTCCCGCGCTGTGTCCGCCGCTGAGTCCCACTGTGTCCCCCGCTGTGTGCCCCGTTGAGTCCCCGCTGTTTCCCTGCTGTGTCCCACTGTGTCCCGCCGTGTCCCCTGCTGTGTCCCCGCTGTGTCCACCTGTGTCCCCCTGTGTCCCGCTGTGTCACCCTGTGTCCTGCTGTGTCCCCACTTTGTCCCGGCTGTGTCCCCGTGCTGTCCCGCTCTGTCCCCGGCTGTGTCCCCGCTGTGTCCCCAATGTGTCCCGCTGTGTCTTCGCTGTGTCCCCCGCTGTGTCCCGCTGTGTCCGCGCTGTGTCCTTCTCTCTCCCGCTGTGTCCCCGGCTGTGTCCCCCGCTGTGTCCCGCTGTGTCCACGCTGTGTCCCGCTGTGTCCGCGCTGTGTCCTGCTTTGTCCCCTGCTGTGTACCGCTGTGTCCCAGGCTGTGTCCCCATATGTCCCGCTGTGTCCCCGCTGTGTTCCGCTGTGTCGCCGGCTGTTTCCAGCTGTGTCTGCCGCTGTGTCCCGCTGTTTCCAGCTGTGTCCCGCTGTGTCCCCTGCTTTTTCCGCGCTGTGTCCACGCTGTGTCCCTCTGTGTCCCTCTGTGTCCCACTGTGACCTCGCTGTGTCCAGCTGTGTCCCGCTGTGTACCACGGTGTATCCAACTTTGTCCCCGCAGTTTCCCGCTTTGTCCCCTGCTGTGTCACGCTGTGTCCCCAGTGTGTCCTGCTTTGTCCCCCTTGTGTCCCCCGCTGTGTCCCGCTGTGTCTCGCTGTTTCTCACTGTGTCCCCGCTGTGTCCCGCTGTGACCCCGCTGTGTTCCCGCTGTGTCCCGATGTGTCTCGATGTATCCCCGCTGTGTCCCTCTGTGTCTCGCTGTGCCCTCGCTGTGTCCCCCGCTCTGTCCCCGCTCTGTCCCCGCTGTGTCCCACTGTGTTCAGCTGTGTCATCACTCTGTTCCCCGCTATGTCCCGCTGTGTCCCCCGCTGTGTCGCCCGCTGTGTTCCAATTTGTCCCCCACTGTGTCCCCCGCTGTGTCCCGCTGTGTCCCGCTGTGTCCCGCTGTGTCCCGTTGTGTCCCCCGCTGTTTTCCATGCTGTGTCCCGCTGTCCCTGCTGTTTCCGCGCGGTGTTGCTGCTGTGTCCCCGCTGTGTCCCCGCTGTGTTCTGCTTTGTCCCGCTGTGTCCTCGCTGTGTCCCCCGCTGTGTCCCGCTGTGTCCCCCGCTGTGTCCCGCTGTGTACCGCTGTGTCCCCTGCTGTGTCCCCGCTGTGTCCCCGCTGTGTCCCGGCGTGTCCCGCTTTGTCCTGATATGTCCCCACTGTGTCCCGCTGTGTCCCCTTCTCTGTTGTGCTGTGTCCCGCTGTGTCCACCGTTGTGTCCCGCTTTGTCTCCCGCTTTTTCCTGCCCTGTGTCCCGCT
>NW_027204999.1:0-18369 GCF_024711535.1 Dipodomys merriami | reverse complement strand
AATTCCTATCATCCTAAATGTTGTTTTCCTTTTTAAAGATATCCTGCCTTGTTTATCTGATTGCTGAGTATAATTGCTTTGTCTTTGATTTCAAAATCAGAACTTTTCAGCAAAAAACAAAATGTAAACAAAAAGTTTTCTTATCTTGGATAATAAAAGTAGGAATAAGCAATGGTATCACACAGAAAGACATAGTTTTATATTTTAGCTTGATGCCCTATCTGCTGTGAGAATCTAGTACTTCTTGGTATTTTGTTAATCATAGATAACTTTTCAGATTGTTACCTGGATTTCACTTAGAATGTTTACCCTTAGAAAGTCTAAAGTCACGGGTGATCTCTCTCATGTGGCACCTTCAAATTGCCAAGGTAGATTCTTAGTCTGAAGACTAATAACCATTCAAGTCACAACATTTTAATGAAGAAAGGGGAATATGGGCTTAGACTGTCCAAGTTGTATCTTTCTTGGGAAACAAAGCAAATTCTTTGCCCCTTTGAAATTGCCACTGAGTCATTGTTCATGTTTCCTTTTGTTCTGGGCCTTCCAAGAAACTCAGAAACACATCATAATCAAATTGTGACAATGATCCCTTAGAATTGTTTTGTGTAATAACATTCCATTATACTTTTCTTTTCTTTTGTTTTTCCTGTAAATCTATTTCCTTAACTATATCATTTTTACCGAGATTGCTCCATAAACTAACTCAAAACTTTATTGACATAAAAAATTGCTTACGTAAAAAGGGAATTTTATAAGCCTTATCCCAATGTAGCTGCTGGTATAGACCCAGGACACTTTAAAAAGCCTGTTACACTTTTTTTAAGAAGGGAATTCATTCCTATGGTTTAGTCAGTGTCCACTACACAAAACTCTGTAGCACCACTGTGAACTTGTGACAAGTTAAAGAATTACTCTGAAGATTTAGAAAGTTCCTTTGCTGCATACATCAGCACTGTCCTTAAATCTCTTTTTCAGTTCAATTTTATCCATAAAGTATTTCTATCTACGGGATTTTTTAGCAGATATTTATAATTTAGAATAAAACTTATATGCATATTTTTTCATGGTCCTTTTGTGTATCTCTATATAATGGTAAGAAATCCTCAAAAGCTCTGCAACAGCTTCATAATGGCAGCTCTATTTCAAATGTGTGGAGACAGAAGATCACATTCCAGTAAGCAGCAGGGATGGGAATGAAAGGCAGGTTCTTTTATTTCTAGGCCAGTCTGTTCCGAACTCTGAACCATGACAGTATTCAAGCTTCTAAAAATTAATGGTCCTTTCCCCAGAGGACACGGAGGTTCTCAGGAAGCTGACCTCATCCTACTCTGCCCTGTTATCACTGAATATCAGAGGCTGAGTGGACTGAGGGAGCTCTTACTAACACTGTCTCTGCATTTATGACTCTCTTTTCAGATTTCAAATCTAAATTCACTTGGAGGTTTTTCAGCCTTGTATATTTTAAATCATGCATAGATACTTAGTATAAACACAAGCTTTTCTACAAAACTCCCTTTGCAAATCAATTACAAAATGGTTTTGTGTGTGATGTTAAAGAATGCAAATTTTGGGGAGGGGGATAAGTTAGATTTAAAGTAAAATAATACATACAAAGTCCTTGCATTCAGAAAAGAAAAAAAAACAGCACAATGTTAATAGAACTGACATTGTTTAAATTGATGCATTTAAAACAGAGATAAAATATCTTTATTATTTGAACTTTATATTTGTAATCTAGCATGTCAAACACAAATTAGACTTCTTTTTCTTTCTTTCAAGTGAACATATACCTTAAAATTGTATTATCTTTAAGTAGTTATACAAATGGGTTTTCTTTCAAGGTGTCAGGTTCTGACATGACATCTTGATTAATGTATCCCCTTTCAACATTCTCTGTTCTCTACACCCTGCCCCTGAATACTAGGATTTGAACTGAAAGCCTTGTGCTTATTAGACAAGCAAGCACAAACCTCCAGCCCTTTTTTCTGTTTACTTTATTTTCTCAGATAGGGTCTCTCTTTTTAATCTCTGTTTCTCTGCCTCTCTGTCTCTTGTCTCTGTCTCTGTCTCTGTCTCTGTCTATGTCTATGACTCTCTTGAATTTTAGGCCTATTTTATTTCCATTACAGCATTTAAAAAGTCTTGTGAGGAATAAATGATGATGTGCCCTATGTTTTATACCACAATTCAGATAGCATTTTAGCATTTAAAAGAATTTTTAGACCTATAGATTTATCCAGAGTGAATTAATGAGGCACAGGTCTAATGGAGGACCAAGTGTTATTTATTATCTTTTGGCCCAGGGAAACCTCAGACTGTAATCTTCCTACCTAGCTGAAATCACAGGTGGGAAATATCATGCCCAGCTTACTGAATGAGATAGGATCTCACTAGCTTTCAGTTATGATTAGCCTTGCATCCCAATCCTCCTGATCTCCACCACCCACGAAACTAGGATTACAGGTATACACCACCTTGATGAGCTCTATTTAGAACTCCTGAATTTCTTTTCCACCCACCATACAAAGCAGTTATGTGCACCCATACACCAAGTTTCCAAAAATTATTATTGGCCTCTCCATTCTCCTTTTGCCTCAAACTGAGCAATCATTTTTGCCTCTTTTTTTTCCTTCACATATTACAGCAAAATATCCCTGGAATCACAACATTACTGACACACTACTGAGTTCTCCAGAGGTCTTGCTCTAGTGGTCACCTACCTGCATTCCCTACATTTCCACTGTTTCTCGTTGCCCCCTACATACCCTAGCAATAGCTGGAGTTGTTGTTTAGTGTGTAATTCATTTGGTTCTTCCTATCCATTGCCTTCTTGATTTTTTTGAGATCAGACCCTAATCACCTCTTTCTCTCTTTCTTCTTTCCTTCTTTCCTTCTTTCTCTTTTTCTCTTTCTCCTATCTCCCTGCCTACCTCCCTGCCTCCCTGCCTCCCTTTCTTTCTTTCTTTCTTTCTTTCTTTCTTTCTTTCTTTCTTTCTTTCTTTCTTTCTTTCTTTCTTTCTTTCTTTCTTTCTTTCTTTCTTTCTTTCTTTCTTTCTTTCTTTCTTTCTTTCTTTCTTTCTTTCTTTCTTTCTTTCTTTCTTCCTTTCTTTCTTCCTTTCTTTCTTCTTTCCATCCCTCCCCCTTCCTTCCTCCATTCTTTCCTCCTCCCTCCTCCTCCTCCTCTTCTCTGTATATGTGTGTGTGTGTATACATGTGTGTGCATGGGTACACATGCATGCCAGTATTTGGGCTTGAATTCATGGCCTTGTACTCTCTCTTAGCATTTTTGTCTCAAAACTCTACCACTTGAGCCACATCTTTGCATCTTTTTGCTGGCTAATTGGTTACAGAGTTTTTTTACCCAGGCTGGCTGAGACTCATGATCCTCAGAGCAGATCTCAGCCTACATTTCCAGCCTTCTACCCTTGGACTACCCTTGGGATTCCTTGAACTCCAATCTGCAGGAGAGGTGGCATTCTTGTTTGTCTTTGAAATGCCCTGGCTTGGCCTTCGCCTCAGGCTTTGTGTTCTTCACATCTTTCTGCCTGAACACACTTTCTTCTGAACTCTGTGTTGTCTACTCCTTCAATTCAGTGTCCAGTCTTCAGAGTAGCTCTTCACTCTACCAAAGTGTGGCTCCTTCATCTCTACTGCTGTTTCCTCGCCCTGCTGCTTTATCTTCACAGCAAGTTAACTACCTGGTTGCTGCTGAATGCACATTCATTTCTAATCTGCCTCTCCCTTGGGAGCATTGGCAACAGAGGTCCCTGTCCACTACAGCCCTCATGCTTACAGCAGTTCGTATGTGAATGATGCTTTGCTTTAACTTACAATCTATAATCAGAAATGAAGTACATGCTTTTTCCTAAGCATGAGTAAAGACCCATTTATACCCTCAGAATATTTTTCAAAATGCAGCCATAACAAAGAAAAAAATGAACTCTCAGGAGAATTGAAGTTCAATGAAGAAAGTGAAAGTTGAGCTGAGTATGACCTGAAACCTGGCATTACAGAGACTGAGAAAGATAATAATGGAAGAAAGAAAATGAGACTGAAATTAAATATAGGAAGGTCAATGAAAGCCAGCTTCTGGGTCATGGATGGTGGAGCAGCAGAGGGAACCAAAATCTGTAATGCGCTATCTGTAATGCCCTGGGAAAAGAGCTGCCAAGGGCTACACTCTGTGTCAAATCTTGGGGAACCTTTTAATGAAGATGACTGACACAGTCGTGTAAGGTTAGTTGCAGAGTGCATCTGAGATGACAAGAGTGAGATCACATAGCTCATGTAAAGTAATTGTACTACAGGTAGTCAGAAATGTTGCTCGTACAGAAACCACACACAGAACAGGCCATGTGCAAGAGGAGTACAAACTGTTTTCAAGATCAGGATTCCTAGAATCATGTCTAATACTATACATGGCTAATTCTATAAACTATCCACTTGCATAAAAGAAAAAATCTAATATACTAGATGAAAAGGCAGACAAGACAGTGGTTCAAAACAGCAGTTAAACATGGATGTGAAACAGAGTTGAGCATCCCATACAAATAAGGCTGAAGAAATCTGGAGAGTCTAAATCATTGCACACATGCACAAACATGAACATGCTTATGCTTTACATACAGAATAACATAGGAGAATATTTCTGCATGTACTTGATTAAAGATACCTCCTGGTAATAATTTGACAACACTGAATTCAAAGCCAGAATCCCTGGGATTCGAGAACAGATCAGATTGCAAATTAGTTGAGCCATCTTCTCAGTCATTCACTCCTTGAAGCCTCACTTTTTCTCATGGCTAAAGGAAGAGCTCTAACAATTTATGTGCTATAATATTTATGACTAATTTGAGCTAGAAGAAGTATTACAAGTAGAACAAAGCTCATGAAGAATAGGCCCATTCCTATGAATGGCTTGAAGTCAACTACCCTTTGTTCACCATTTATCTGCCCTTCATGCAGCAAATATATACTTAGTAATTACTGTATGCCAAGCACCACTTTAAGAGATTCAACAGGCATAGATTATATTCTTTCCCATAGAGAATTCAACAAGAAGCCAAGTGTTGGTGGCTCATGGCTATAATCCTAGCTACTGAGAATCTGAGAATTGTGGTTCAAGGCCGACCCAGTCAGGAAAGTCCACGATATTCTTATTTCCAATTAATCACAGAAAAAGCCAGAAGTGGCATTGTGGCTCAAATCAAGTGCTATTCTCAGGAACAATGCATAGGCCCAGAGTTCAAGACTTATAACCAATAGCAACAAAAATTTAACAAGGTCAATTGCAGTAGCTTAAATTTATAATCCCAGTTATTGGAGAGGCAAAGTCAAAGACAATCTTGTTTAGAAAATTGGAAAGATCGGGGCTGGGAAGGTGGCTCAGTGGTAGAGTGCTTGCCTTGCATGCATGAAGCCCTGGGTTTGATTCCTCATCACCACATAAGCAAAAAGGAAAAAGCTGGAAGTGGTGCTGTGGCTCAAGTGGTAGAGCACTATCCTTGAGCTGAAGAGCTGAGGGACAGAGCCCAGGCCCAGAGTTCAGGCCCCATGACCGGACCCCCCCCCCCAAAGAAAATAAAAGAAAATTGGAAAGATCACTTCTGAATCAATAGCTGACAGTGGTGCTGTGTGTCATCCCAACTATATTAGAAGTATAAATAGGAGAATCATGGTTCAGGCCACCTGGGAATAACCATGAGGTGAGACCTTTTCTGAAAAATAAAGCAAAAATGGCTGGAAGCCTGGCTCAGGTGGTAGAATGCCTGCCTAACAAGCTAAAACACCACTAACATAAAGATGGAGGAAGAGGAAGAGAAGGAAAAGAACAGGAGGAGATTAATGAAGGAGGAGGCTAATTAAAGGTGAATTTGGCTTCAGGATCTGGCTAAGATTCTCTTACTGGTAGTAGACATGAATTTATTTAGCAACATGAAATTTGCATGCCCATGTTTATATCTGTATTTTCTTGTAAATCATATTAGAATTGTTGCTACAAAGATTACATATAGCCATATACACATATGCACACTTCCATGTTCTGCATTCTGGCAGCCTTATTAATATTGCTAAGCATAGTTTTTGTTTAGTTCACTTCTCCAAGTTGGTTCACAGGACTATCCTCAATAGATTCCACACCTGGGTTTGGCCAAAGCGATACTACTACTTGTACAGCAACTATGGGAAGAAGTGCCATGTATACCTTGACTCCCCTAGGTGGTGCAATGAAGCACAGAGTTCCCCTAGGGCATTCAGTGGTCTCACTTCATCATATGTCTCATTCTCTTTTCCATGCCCATTTCCTGGAGGATGAAATCATTTATCTTTCCTTTTTCCTCTTCAGGATGGTCTCTGGCAATTTTTCTTCTTATTTTGACTTGCCAGCCATTCCTAACATCCCTGCAATTTTGCCAGAACCAGGGTTGATATTCACTTGGAAACTTTTATTAAAATAAAATATCTAAGCAAGATGACCTTGGTTATGAATTTGTGCATCCATTGTGTGTGTGTGTGTGTGTGTGTGTGTGTGTGTGTGTTGGAGCTGGGGCTTGAACTCAGGGCTTATGGTTTTGTCCATGAGCTTTATTAGCTCAAAGATAGCACCCTATCACTTGAGCCATAGCCACTTTCAGCTTTTGGGTGGCTAATTGATGATAAAAATATCATGCACTTTCTTGCCCAGGCTGGCTTCAAACTATTGGCTATACATGTTTAGAGAATTGAAGTTAGATACTTACATATCATCCTGCATCAGACTCAACTGCATATAGATCACAGACCTTGAAGTAAGAGCAGATCCTCTGAAAATATGAGAGGAAAGGATAGGAGATACACTAGGACTCCTTGGCACAGGTTGAAACTTCCTAAATAAAGATCCAGAAACACAACAAATAAAAGAAAAGCTGGATAAAGTGGGATTGCATTAAACTGTGGAGCTTCTGCATGTCAAAGGACATAGCTAGCAAGATAAATGAATGATATAAAATACTTAAGTAGCCCTCTCTGACTGCCTGTAAGTGGGAAAAAAAAGCCCAAACACACAAAACCTTCAATAGCCTTTGAGAGTTTGGATGGTACTTACCCCATAGTGAAATACACAAAAGGAGCTATCATTGGTTTGCAAAATTTAATATTTTTAATCTTTATTTACCATTGATCATTTACTTTAGGCCATGAACCATACATTCCTTTACTTCCCCAGTGTATGACCTGTGAGAAAGAGAAGGGTTATTTATACGTATAGTGTGACTAACAGACATCACAAATGAATCCCCATGAATTATCATGGCATCATGCAGCTTGGTCTCCAGCTTCTCCACTTGCATAATGGAATCTCTCAAGGCTCTGTAGCAAGTCCGAAAATTGCTGGGCTGGTGGTCATTAGCTGTAATCCTACCTACCTAGAAGGCTGAGGATTATGACTCAAAACCAGCCCAAGCAGACAAATCCAAGAGATTCTTATTGCCAGTTAACCAGAAAGAATAAAGTATCGGGGTAGCTGGGGTTGGGGGGGGGTTGTTGAAGTGTAAATGTGGCTCAAGTTATAGAGCTCCAGCCCCGAATGAAAGAGTTAAATGCGAGAGTGAGACCCCCTCAGTTAAGCTCTAGTACCAGCAAACACACACACACACACACACACACACACACACACACACACACACACACACACACACACACACGTCCTAGAATTATGGTCACATGGTCATATGTTTCTCCTAGCTTTTTAAAAGTAAGATAGTTCAATTGAAATCAGGCTAACTTTTGTCATCACTTTCCTCTAATGACAGTGGAGATGTTAGTAGCAAATGAAGACACATTTCGGGGGATAGTGACATACCTATGTTTAGCTATTGACAGTCATCACAACGTAGGATATGTCTCTAATAATACTGCCAAATTATGACACATAATACAGGAGCAGAGGTTGGGTCACCACATCAACTTGACACCTCTTTCACTACTAATTTTACTTTTATATTTTCTATTTTTCCTAAAAGAAGGCTTCTAAAATTGGATTTATACCTGAAGGGTGTGAGATGTAATCAAAATTTAAATTCAGGTCTGTTTGATTTCAAAACCAGCCCTTGTTATGGTTTAGAATTAAACAATTAATTAAAAATTAATCATTAATTTCTATTATATTTTTATTTTCTTTAGGTAGTTACAATACAACACAGCACATTAGAAATACATTGCCATTCCCTGCCCCCCTTTTTTTGTCAGTTGTAGAGCTTGAACTCTGGGCCTGGGTGCTGTCACTCAGCTCTTCAGCTCAAGGCTAGCACTCTACCACTTGAGCCTCAGTGCCACTTCTGATTTTCTGGTGGTTTATTGAAAATAAGAATCTCACGGACTTTTGTGCCTGGGCTGGCTTTAAACCATGATCCTCAGATCTCAGCCTCCTCACTAATTAGGATTACAGGCATGAGCCACCAGGGCCTGGCAAGTGAAGCATCCTTTACTCATAATGGCTGTGAGCCAGTGACTGCAAGCAGACTCATACCCCCCCAAAACTTGCAGTGCCTAATGCAGCTAGTGCAAAGTTTTTGAAGGCAAAAGCCACATCAAGGCAGATGTCACATGGTATGGGAACTAGCAAAGTGTATTTTACAGAAGCAAAGCAAGCTATCCAGGGGTAACAATCAGGGTCAATCAAGGGCCAGTTATCTAAGGGGAACAATAAAGGATATGCAAGGGCAAGTATTCTCTGGAACACATTTTTTTCTGGAGCTAAACAACCCATGATACATCTGCAATTTAACAACTCACAACACAGCTGTAGTTCAAAGAGAGTCCTATGTCACCTCTATAGTTCTTGGAACTGGGTGAAAATTTCCTAACACCTATTAAGACACCAGGATGGTGCTGAGGACAGATAGTATTATTTAGACAAAGTATCCATATTTCACCATCTGAGGCTGTTTTTCATTTTTCTCTGATTGTTCTTGAAATATGGATACTGGTTCTAACTGGCAGCATCTTTGACATGTTGATGGATGAGAGACTTTCTAAAAACTCTTATAGGTGAATCCTAACCCTGGGTGATAGGCATGCCTGAATTGTTAGAGGCAGGGGCACAGACTTGGACAATAGGTTACTGGACCACCAGACCTGTACCATGAACTCATGAGACTCTTTGAACTCTCAAGTTCCTCATGACCCTTTCCCTGACCATGACCGTATTTAGGTCCCAACACCTCAGCATCATTTTGTGCCATGCCTCACGTCTCATGGCCCTCCTCAAGTCACCATGGCATCCCTCTCAACTCTCCATTAGAGTTTATCTGGTTTGTTTTTCTGCTCTTTCTTTCCTATCTACATGCCTCAGTGTTTTAAAACAGTTCTAAGTATATTTGAGGCTGTGAGTTTCTTGGGAACATGTATCCCTCACAGTTGTTGGCTTTCTAATAAAGACTCCTGATTGGAACTTTCAGACTGTGACTTCTCTCTATCTTGTGATCAAATTCCTGTATAACATTCTGAGGCTACTATTTACTTTCCTAAGGAAGGGCTTTAAGTTGGTTCTTTTTGTTCCTAAGTAGGTTTTGGTTATCTCAAATGTATTAAATCTTAAACATTTTTGGCATTTTAAAAAATTCACCCACATTTGTCATTTTTTTTGAAAATATGTATTTTTATTGTAAAGATATTGTACAGAGGAATTACAGTTACGTGAGTAAGGTAATGAGTACATTTCTTATCGAACATTGTTACCTCCTCCTTTGTTTTTTCCCCTACTGTCTCTTCCCTCCCCATGTCCCCAACTCTCCCCCACCATAGTTGTAAAGTTCATTTTCACCATAGTGTCTTGTACATCTCATTGTTACAATGGGCCAAAATGTATCCTTATTTCTGCTTTTTGTTATTTTCCTTCCCCTTCCCAAATTAGAAAAATGTATGTACAAGATGCAGGGCACCAGAATCAAATGCAGTGAAAACAGGGGTTATACCATGGAAGAAGAATATACAAGAGAAATAAAAAAAAATCACATAGTACATTATAAGTACATTAAAAACAACAGCAAGAAAGATAAAACCTCTTGTGTCCCTATCTTGGGATTCATTTCACTTAGCATCATCTTATATGCACATAGATTTTAAATAGGGATACAGGTGGACCCATTGCAACGATAAGATGTACAAGTCGTTATGTTGAAAAATGAACTTTACAACTTTGGTGCGGGGAGGGGGACGGGTAGCGGGGATGATTGGGTGGGGACAGGGAGGAGGATGGGAAGGGATTTGAAGGGGAAACTAAGGAGGAGGCTACAATATTTGATAAGAAATGTACTCATTATCTTGCCCATATAATTTTAATCCCTCTTTACAGTATTTTCACAATAAAAAATAAAAAAAGAAATAAAAAATGAAAAAAAGAGGTTGGTATAATTTGTGGAGGGGAAGGGAAAAACAAATCGTTTAAATAGGGATATAGGTGGATCCATTGCAACAATGAGATGTAACAAGTCGTTATGTGGAAAAATGAACTTTAACTTTGGTGTGCGGGGAAGAAGATTGGGTGAGGGGTGGGGGGAGGATGGGAAGGAATGGGAAGGGGAAACAAAGGAAGAGGCTACAATGCTTGATAAAAAATGTACTCATTATCTTGCCCATGTAATTGTAACCCCTCTGTAAAGTATTTTCACAAGAAAAAACGAAAAAAAGAAAAAAAGAAAGAAAAATTTCCAAGGCATCTCTGATGCCATCTCTCCCTTTCTGACACCTTACCCTTTAATTTTGTATTTTCTATTGCTCTTTCTATTGCTTGCATTTCTCTCCTCTGCCTAGATTGTACTTTCTATCACTCATCTGAAATAATTAAGCAACTATCAATGCCATCCACTAGAATGCAAGGTATAACTTGGACATGAAAGATGTCTATCTTTCTGATTCTAAATAGAGATTGAGGATTATTTGGGGAACTTCAAAAAAAGTTGCAAGTAACAATTTTCAGGTAACCTACCTGAAATATGTTTTAGTATCCCTGCCTTTTTTAAGTTTACATTTCAATGACATAATCTAAATAATTAGAGGAGGAATGGGGCTGGTGTGCAACTTCTTCTTTGAGGGAGATTGTTGATGACAATTCAGCTAAAGCACCGAAAGCCCTTAGGGGAGGAAGGCAGGGGTGACAATGGGAGCAACACTATCAGACATCCCATTCTCCAAAGGATAATTTTGTGTCTGCATCAATTTTGAGAGAGTTAATAACTGCAAGGCTATTAAAGATTCATCTGGTCTAGGGGTGACAACTTGTTTTCTGCTAATGCTGATGAGTTTTCTTTGGTCTATATCATGGTCTTCATAAAAATTATGCCAGCACATAAAAATTCTGAAGATCTATACTAATGCAAGCTGTGAGTCTTAAGAACCATTAGGAGATTTGACAATTCAAATTTCATTATGGCAAATGTTGGCTCAATCTGATCATTTATATTTGTTTGTTTGTTTATGCCAGTACTAGGGTTTGAACTGAGAGCCCGAGCTTTTTTGCTTAAGGCTCATGCTCTACCATTTGAGCCACAGCTACGATTTTGGGTTTTGGTGGTTAATTGGAGATAAGAATCTCACAGAATTTCCTACTTGGGCTAGATCTTAGCCTGTTTATTTTTTGAAATTAATTTAATTTATTGTTATATAGTTGAGATACAGAGGGATTACAATTCTTTTTTTGGGGGGGGTCCGGTTTTGGGGCCTGAACTCTTGGGCCTCAGCTCTTCAGCTCAAGGCTAGTGTTCTACCACTTGAGCCACAGCAGCACTTCCGACTTTTTTCCTTTTGCTTATGTGGTCCTGAGGAATCTAACCCAGGGCCTCATGCAAGCAAGGCAAGCACTCTACTGCTGAGTCACCTTCCCAGCCCGGGGTTACAATTTCTTAAGTCACCTATTCAGTACATTTCCCTTTTATCTGTTTTTTAAAAATTTAATTTTATTGTCAAGGTGATATACAGAGGGGTTACAGTTACATACACAAGATAGTGAGTACATTTCTTGTGGAACATTGTTACTCTCTCCCTCATTTTTCTCCCACTTTTCCCTTCTCCACAAGGTCCCCTCCCCAGGTTGTAAAGTTTCTTTCCAACATACTGTCTTTTGAGTATCACTGTTGCATTGGCTCTCATTTTGAGTAGCTAGGATTACAGATGTGATCCACCAGCACCTAGCTTAAGCTGCCCCTTTAAATGGAGGTATTCAGTAGATATTGATGTCTAACCTTACAATTGCTCGTTTACTTTTTTTTTAATTACAAATGTGATCTCCTAATCTCACAAGTGTTAAAATTGATGTTCCAAATTCATGTAGATAGGCATGTCATATTTTCATTTGTAGAGCTCTTTCTACATGCCACATTGTTTCCCAACACTACTTGAATCTAATCATTTGTAATATGCAGAAGCAATGACCTGAATACTATTAGAGACACAAAATTCAGGTAACACCTTACCTTAGCACCTCCTTTTTAGTACAATGCAGTTTGCTCAGGAATTATTGTCATTGGGCCAATCAACAGCTCTAACCTACTTGATTACCTAACTTGCAGTTGTGTTCCTACTATAAAACTCATTGTCTATTGAAGCAAGCACACAATCTTCATTTGTATTTCTTACAATCTTGCTCAAACCACATGTGCTGAGGGTCAAGCCTTCTTCCTAGAGTTGTAACCACTTTTCTTTTAGTTTCTAATCAGCTAGGGGAAAATAAGAAGCTAAAACTGATTGTATAGTTTGTTGTCATATTAGAAATTCCTTTTCTCTGTATCTTTAAATATTATTGGTTGCAAACTCCTTATTATCATTACACAAGAAAATTCCAAGTGAACAGAGATTGCAAAAGTTCAAAAGCAGATGAATAAGCACATCAGTGAGGACACTCCCAGTGAGCCACACACACACAAGTCACTGCCATTGTTCCATCTCTATTCTCTCTAGCAGGCTGACTGTCAAAGGAAGCACTGGAATTATTGTTGGGTTGCCTTCAGCCTTGAAAAGTCACTTTGCCTATGAACACTACAAGCAAAGCAGTATTGTTTGTTAAAGAGTACAGGTACAAGTACAGGAATATACCATAGCTAAAGACTTGTGCAGAAAAAGCACATAACCAATAGCTAATCCTTAGAGGGATATAAAAGTGTGATTCCTTCAGTCTGGATAATCCTGACAAGTAAGTTTCCACATAGTTTTCCAGAGTTTGGCTGTAGGATAGCAGTGATCAATTATCTACGACAATAGTTGACTTGATAACTAACAAATCACTTGGCGGTGGCCCTCCCTCTTCTGAGTGCTTTCTTCCTTACCTACCCATGTTCTTTGCATCTGTAAGAAGTCTATTTGACTCAGAGATCTTTGGCTCAGAGTTTGATTTGAAGGATACTTCAACTAAGATAGAATCACTTAAGATTTCCAGAATGTCTCTTATAATAGAGAATATATATGTAAATAGTTACAAGAGTAAAGTCACAGAGGAACTTCAGGGAAAACAATTCCATTTGCTCAAATTAGACATGGTGTCAAATTACAATGTGTCATTTGAAGTAAGTGGAGAATAGTCCTGATTAGATAAAATAGTACCAGCAGCTCAACTATTTCTGCCTTTGATTCTCATGAAAGTTGTATAAGTGTTTTTAAACATTTTATAGGGTGCTTTCTTATGTTCTAATTTTTATAAATGAAGAAATGGGCATTTGGAGAAATAATTCAAACTGTATAAAGTTGTTCTGCCTGCAAATGGCAGGTTTAAAATTTAAACCTAGTAAATACCTCCTGATAGTCAGAGTTCTTTATGGCATTAAAAGAAAATAGCCTTTCAAGGCAGAGCGAGGTAAGCTTGAATTTTCTCATGTATTAGCTGAACAGAAATTAACAGCTAAGTCTATTATCTCAACTGAAATGGAGATAATTAGTCTGAAGGTCTTGGTATAAGGTTTTACTAAAATGTAACATGTAATATATTTTGTCCAATGCTTGTCATTAAGTATGAATTAAAAAATAAGCAACCCTTTTGTGACAATAACAACGATCATTGGGGGCATGTGAAAACTTCATGTGTTACATCTAAAAATCAGTCTTCTCAGCCTCTGATGGGGTAGTTTAGTTCTGGAGTATAATTTTAAATGATGGAAAATGAGGTTGCCATACAAACTTAGAAACGAGTATTTAGACATTTATGTCAGTTCAAGTAGTTGACTATGTTCTGCAGAAACAAACCATCAAGGATTTTAAGCAGGGATGAAGAAAGCATGTTAGTCATGCATTTTGGGATTAAGTATACTGGGGGTCACATAAGATGGCAACCTAGAATCACTAAGAATGAAAGATTAGAGGCCTGCAGACTTTTCTGGAAGGCTTTGGGTTCTGATGTAGAATTTTACCCATTCTTATTGTTTTCTAACACTTGTAGTTATACACAAAAATGATTGTGAGTGAAATCAGAGGTGGGTGTGTGTGAGGGATAGAGAGATTAGAAGAGAAAGTGGGAGGTAAAGATGGAGAAAGACAGAAAGAGAGAGAAAAGGGAAGGAAGGAGGGAGAAAGGAAGAAAGAGAAAGAAAAAGAGGGAAAGAGAGAGAAAGTGAGAGAGGGAGGGAGGGAGGGAGAAAGGGAGGCAGGAAGGAAGGAAGGAAGGAAGGAAAGAAGGATGGAAGGGAGGGAGGGAGGGAGGGAGGGAGGGAAGGCAGGAGGGAGGGGTAAAAGAGAGGAAGAAAGAAGGAAAGAGAAAGGAAGGAAGGAAGCAAAACAGGAAATAGTTGGGCTGAACTATCATAAAAATGAATAAATAATCACCAAAAACATTGAAAGCATTCCAGGAATTCTAGTCAAGTCAAATTATTTCCTCTGAGGGAATCCGTGTCTATGACAGCCAGTCTCCAAGATGCAATCTGATGATCAACATCTCCTGGAACTCATAATCTTAGGTAGCCAGCCCCTCTCCCACATCAAATCAGTACTATAGATATGTGACTAACAAAATACCAATGGAAAAGGTAGTCTGTAAACAGTTTTCATCTTGATTCCCTAAATCACTCAAACATGTGTACAACCAAGCAGCTCCAAGCAAAAGTCATAATAGAGAGAAACAGGTTTCAAGTAGACAGTCCAAGCCAGCTTGTCCTTCCTTCAGATGACTAGTCCAGGTTGACTTCAGACTGCACTGCATGAAAGACTGAGAAAGGACAGACGAACCTAGCCCTTTGGACTTCTTGATCCACAGAAACTATGAGAATGTATAAGGTAATGATTGCTGTTTTAAGCTATAAAGTTTGGGCATCAATTACATGCAGCAAAAACTAAAGTACTAATATTTTTCGAGTCTATCCTATATGCCAGAAATTCTATAGGTAATTTTATACTGTCCTAGAAATTCTAAGATTTTTCAATACTAGGTATTGAAATGTTGTTCATTTCTATGCCTACTCTTTTGATGCAGAGAAAGAGAGAGAGAGAGGGGGGAAGAGAGAGAGAGAGAAAAAGAAAGAAAGAAAGAAAGAAGGAAGGAAGGAAGGAAGGAAAGAAAGAAAGAAGGAAGGAAGGAAAGAAAGAAAGAAAGAGAGATATGAACACTTAACAGAATTTTGAAACGTTAAGGAGAGTCCATTATAAGTGACAACAGTCTTTAAGCTATTTTATTCTAGTCTAGGGTTTCTTTAAACTTTGGTTAAAGAAACAGCTTGGGTAGACTCCGGGATGCAGAAATAGATGGATAAAATGCAATAGCAAAGATGCCACAAAATACTATCCTCTCTTATAGCATGAGCTAGGATGAAAAGAATGGGCTAAATCTAGGAGAAGAGGAAAAGATTTGAGCAAAAAGAAAGAAAGAAAGAAAAGGACAAATGAGAATTAATGAGAAATGTGAAGCAAAATGGATTGTCTCTGAAAGGCACCTGAGACTTAGTGCCAACCAGTAATTCACTACTGATAGTAATCAAATGTCCAGCTCCATTTTGTAAAGCTTTGGAATACTCAGGAGTCACTGCTTTGGTGGGTACATTAAGCAAGAAAGAAAGCAAGATACCAATGAATCAGTTAATACCTTGACAAGAACTAAAGTTTATATGTCTGTTCCAAAGGAAGTTTAGCACATTTAGGAGTTGAGCTTTTCTTCAAATTTTAGGTAAAATTATCTTCCCAGCCTTTTTTTTACCAAAAATTCTCATTCATGTTACTTATAAACCTCCAGGGGTTCATAAATATTCACATATACAAATTGAGTGCTGATAGAGTGATAGAATTTCATGCATGAGTGAACACCTTAGAATTTATTTTCATAATCTTCAATTTGTAAAGCCCAGAGCAGTTTGTTTTCTCATTTGCAGAGTGTGACTTTGGAACTGTGATTGATTAATTCCTTATATGAGAATCTTTGTTTAGAACCAGTAACAAAAGTATTCATAGCATTAAAATGGAAATTATAGGATTGAAAAATAAAACTTTCTTGTATAGAGAATTATACTGTGACCTATGATTGTGTCTCTGAATAACACCTTTGTTTAAAAGGGGTGGGGGAGATTGTCTGTCTTTAGTCAGTAGGCATGTAAGATAAAGCTATCATCTGACAATGTGTTTATGAGAGAACACCAAGGTGATATATTTTGTCTTTTTTGAAGACTGGTCATTATTCATTTTTCAAAGAGCTATCTTTATGCCAACAGAATAAAAATGATAATTTGTGTCCTGATTTCCAAACAATTTATTTGAAAGGTGTTTATTTTGGGATACCTTTTGGAAAAAAATGATTGTGAACCTTGGAATTAACACAATGAATGTACTTTATCTTCATTTTCCTTTTAATTAATGCCCATAGTTTTAAATTTCATTGTTAACTAACCTAAAAAAAGTTTTCAGTACACAAATCCCTGGCTCTGATGAAACATTCAGTCAGGGCAGTTATGGAAGATATAATACCAGTGGAAACAAAATTTTCCCAATGGGGAATTATTGTTGAAACTGTACATATAGAGTGAGAAAAATATAAAACTATGAAGTTTAAAATTCTCACCACAATGAAAAGCTGGTTACAGAACTAATAGGAACTTTAATTTCTAATCATTCTAACCTGCTGTATTTGGTAAGGTGATGTAGTTAATAAAAGAAATTCCCATATCTGGGAAAGTGGCTTAGTGATAGCATTCTTGCCTTGCATGCATGAAGCCCTGGGTTTGATTCCTCAGTATCACATAAACAGAAAAATTCAGAAGTGGCACTGTGGCTCAAGTGATAGAGCACTAGCCTTGAGCAGAAGGAGCTCAGAGACAGTGCCCAGACCCTGAGTTCCAGCCCCAGGTCTGGCAAAAAATAAACACTACAATAAAATAAAATAAATTCCCATATCTCAGAGGGTCCATTTGAGAGAAATTTTCCTTCACTGAGGTCAAAGACTGATTGAAAAATAACTTCCTACAAAATGATTAAAAGATTCATATTCTTTCATCCTGTGGCTTTAACAACTTCATTAAGTTGTTTTCAAGAACATTACTTTCATTTTTGTCAAACCTGAAGGG
The DNA here is from genome assembly GCF_024711535.1 of Dipodomys merriami. Taxonomy (NCBI): domain Eukaryota; kingdom Metazoa; phylum Chordata; class Mammalia; order Rodentia; family Heteromyidae; genus Dipodomys; species Dipodomys merriami. The sequence continues at coordinate 868 of NW_027204999.1, read as the reverse complement.
AAAATGACAGAGACAACTACACAAGGTACCTGTTATGGACTGGCCCTAAAGGAGTATGCATTTTCTTTGCTCTCATTCTATTGAGTGGAGTCACATTGCAGTAACTTTAAGATACTGTCAGCAATAAATTCAGTCTAGCTGGATGCCTAGAAAGAACAGAAAAATTCGATGTCAACAACTAGAATTGTCTACCATAATAGCCAAATGCTTTGTACGTTTTATTGTCATTGTGATATCTAAAAGAAAATGAAAAATTTCAATATTTAGGAAGAATAAACTAAAATATAACTTTTCATTTCCTTTTTTTTCAGTACTGCATTTTGAGCTCATGGTTTTGCCCTGCAAGTGTTGTACCAATTAAGCCATTCCCCAAGTTGTTTTTGTTTCAGTTATTTTTCTAAAGAGATCTTCTGGTCTATGCCTGGACTATTCTAGACCCTCTTGTTTACCTTTCCCACTTAAACTTGGCATAGGCCATTACACCCAGTTTTTATTGGTTGAGATGGAGTCTCCAACTTTTTACCCAGGCTGACCTTGAACCACAACCCTCCCAATATTTACCTCCTCAGTAGATTGGATTACAGGCATGAGACACCAGGCTTCTCCTCCATCATTAATTTTTCTAAGATCTCAAATTTGTCATTTTACAGTTCAGGGAAACAAAATAAACATGTTGCTTAGCCTTTGTGCTATATGAGCAATTCAAAATATATATTTATTTTTGTTTAATTTTGGTTTTGACATATGAACCTGAAATCTTTACCTTTAAACAGTTCACATATTCTATTTTGTCATTATTGACCTAAGTAGAAATCTAAAAGGGTTTATGTTGCCAAATTATCACACCATGTGGCCTAGAGCTCTCCTC
>NW_027204998.1:10000-18371 GCF_024711535.1 Dipodomys merriami | reverse complement strand
GAAAATGGAAAACAGGCAATGCAATAGTTTAGGGAGAGTTATAAATATCAAGTGCTGCCCTAGGTGAAATTTCATGCAAATGTCCTCACCCACTCAGGTAAACTTTTTATATAGGTATCAGAATACAATTTCTTGAACTATATAGACTTTTATTCACTTGATTTCCCTTAAGTAAATTAAAATAACTGGCTGTTGACAGGGCACATCTGGATATTTCTATCGGCCCCATAGAGATAATCTGTTACATTTTAGGACATGGTAGATTATATTTGCTATTTCCCCAAATGGACTTTACAAAAGCCATCCGTGGCCCCAAAGATGTTTCTGGACCTCTCATCATGTGTGACTAAATAGGCCTCAGTGAATTAAGCTGAGAAAGCTGCAAAACAAAGCAGATCACTTCAGTTATGGAATATTAAGAGAATAAAAGTAGCTTTATACCACTGGATCTTTAGTGAGAAGGTAGAATAAAAAGAAGAGAAAAATATTGGAGGATGCAATATAAGCCAATTGAAACGTATCCAACCGCGGATCTGGCTTTGAAGTGGCTATTGACTAGTGTGGTCCTAGACCATCGTGTCCAGAAGGATACATCGATGTGTTTTGAAAGATCCTAAACCAAATGTACTTGTGATCATGACCCAAAGCGTGAGGACAGGTACATTTCTGTCCTCCTAATTCCAGCTTTGGTCCTCACACGTCCGGTTGTTATAATACGTTCACAGTCGTGCCACTTACGGATATTACGTCTTGTGTCTTCTCTGCAATATCTTTAAATGCTCAGAGAAGTTACACCTTCTGACAAAAGGACAGTATGTGTGTCACACACACGGGGACACACACACACACTCTGTTTGCCCGGAGTGCTGTGTAGCTTACCATGTCCAGTTATAGTTTAGGTCTAGCATCCACGTAGGAGAGAAAACAGGTGCCGTTGGTTGGGTCGGTCTGTCTGTCTCTCCGCCGGTCTGTCTTCCCCTGGCATCACCTGTTCTAGGTTCTTCTCCGCCGCCCGGCCGGCACCCCCCCCTCTCCCTCTGCCGCCCCCCCCCCCCCCCCCCCAGCCCCCCCCCCCACCCCCCCCCCCCCCCCCCCCCCCGCCGCTCCTAGTCCACAGTCCATCCATCTACTTCCCTGTAACTGACATAATCTTCTTCTTCTTCTTTGGGGAATGGATGAATAAACTTTTACCTTGTGGATATTGTACACACACCCTAAGGGGTGTGTGTGTGTGTGTGTGTGTGTGTGTGGTGTGTGTGTGTGTGTGTGTGTGTGTGTGTGTGTGTGTGTGTGTGTGTGTGTGTTGACGGAATAGAGTGTTTACCATGCCTGACCCCCTGGCTCTGCCTCTCTACCCGTCTGCGATGCGATGTGTGTGCTGGGGCGCTTCTGCCCGCATATGTTCCCAGTGCGAACTCCAAAGAGAAGTACGCCCGCCGGGCCTGTGGGTTCTAACCATGCTTCACCCCCCCCCCCCCGGGAGATAGGATCGCCCCTCTGACCCCCCCCACTCTGTTTGGGCCGGGGCCCCTCGTCTGTCTCTCCCTGTCTTTCCTCCTAGGGTTCCCTACCTGCCCTCCCCCCAGCCCCGCGCGCACACACACACACACACACACACACACACACACACACACACACACACACACACACACACAGAGTCACAGACACACACACACAGAGTCACAGACACACACACCCACACCCACTGTGCACCGCCACACTCGGGTCCAGGTCCTCCACCACAGGCATGTGAGTGAAGATGCCTCTACCCTCCAACACCTGTGTGTCGGGTTCAGATTCATCGCCTCATGCCCCGAATCCTGCTCCAGAGAGAGTGGCAGAGCCTATTAGAAAAGGCTAGCTGTTTTTTTGTTTTTGTTTTTGTTTTTTTTTTTTTTTTTTTATTTTAAGGTAGTCCCATTTGTCGAGTCTCTCTCCAATTTGTTGTGACCCTGGGACTCTGTTCAGGAAGTTCCTTCCTGTGCCTATTAGTTCAAGTGTCTCTCCTACTCTGTCCTGCAGTAGTTTCAGAGATTCAGGTTTAATGTTAAGGTCTTTAATCCATTTTGAGTTGATGTTGGTGCATGGTGATAGGCTGGGGTCCACTTTTAGTTTTCTGCATGTGGCTGCCCAGTTTTCCCAGTACCAGCGGTTGAAGAGGCTGTGTTTCTTCCATTGTATGTCTTTGGCTCCTTTGTCGAATATCAGCTGGCTGTAGGCCTGTGGATTTATTTCTGGATCTTCTATTCTGTTCCATTGGTCTTCGGGTCTGTTTTTGTGCCAGTACCATGCTGTCTTTGTTATTATAGCTCTGTAGTAGAGTTTGAAGTTCGGCATGGATAGCCCTCCCATATTGTCTTTATCCCCTAGAATTGTTTTGGCTATTCTAGGTCTTTTGTTGTTCCATATGAATTTTTGGACTGTTTTCTGTATTTCAGTGATGTACGTCATTGGGATTTTAATAGGAATTGCGTTGAATTTGTATATTAGTTTTGGAAGTATTACCATCTTTACTATATTAAGTCGGCCTATCCAGGAGCATGGGAGGTCTTTCCATTTCCTAGTGTCTTCTGCAATTTCTTTCTTTAACTTTTTATAGTTCTCATTAAATAGTTCTTTTACATCTTTGGTTAGGTTAATTCCTAAATATTTTATTTTTCGGGAGGTTATTGTGAATGGGGTTGCTCCCTTTATTTCCCTCTCTTCCTGTACATTATCAGTGTATAGGAAGGCAACTGATTTTTGTGGGTTTATTTTGTATCCTGCTATTTTGACGAAGAGAGTTATGATTTCTAAGAGATTCGGGATGGACTTTTAGGGATCGTGGAGGTATAGTATCATGTCGTCTGCAAAAAGGGATAGTTTAACTTTTTCTTTCCCTATGCGGATCCCTTTAATGTCTTTTTCTTGCCTTATTGCCCTGGCTAAGGGTTCTAGGACTATATTGAAGAGGAGTGGAGACAGTGGGCATCCTTGCCTTGTTCCTGATTTTAGGAGAATTGGTTGTAGCTTTTCCCCATTAAGTATAATATTGGCTATTGGTCTGTCATAAATGGCTTTTATTGTTTTTAGAAATGTTCCTTCTATTCCTATTTTCTCCAGAGCTTTTAGCATGAATGAATGTTGAATTTTGTCAAAGGCCTTTTCTGCCCAGCCAGCGGCTCTCGTTTGGCTTTCCTGTCATTTAGTGATGGGTGAGTGGACTCACGCTTCCCATGGCGCTGTCACCGTGGGTTTCCAGACCTGTGTGCGTGACGTGTACCTACCCTCTCTGTGTTAGAAGAAACCTCTCTCTGGCCTTCCCCCTGCCCTTTCCCTGCCTGTGAAGGGGGGGGGGGGGCGGGTGGGGGCGGGGGGAGGGAGCGTGTTGTGGGGCGGGCGGGCGGCGGACTTTCACAAGTGAGCGGGGTGCCTCCCGAGGGCTCGTCTCTTGCTGGAGCCGACCCATCTTTGGGAGTTTTTTGTTGTTGTTGTTGTTGTTGTTGTTGTTGTTGTTGTTGTTGTTGTTGTTGTTGTTGTTTCTTTCTGGTTTCCATCTGGGGGAAAAAGAAAACAAAACGTACAAACACCCCCCCCCCAAAAAAAAAAAAAAAAGACGGGCGGGCAGACGGTGGGACGAGCGCTCACTTGCCCTTTTCTGGCCATGTTGGGTGGGGGTGGGGGTCTTGCCACGGGCGGCGGAGGTCGTGCGGGTGGCCGGTTCGTTTTCTCTCGTGGTGCAGGCCTGCCGTCTTTGCCGCCCCTTCCTGCTTGGGACCGATCCCGGCTTCCCGGTTCTCGGGTTCGGGCCGCTCCGTTCGGGCGACTCCCGTCCTGGTTCCTGGTTTCACTTTGGTCGCTGGCGGCGGCGGCGGCGGCGGCGGCTCGATCTCGGTCTAGGTCTCTGGTGGCTCTGGTGTCGTTCGTGAGGTCGCAGAGAGGACCCGGCTGCAGGTCCTGACCTAGGTTGTGCCTCTCGGTGCGTGGCGGTGGGGAGTGAGGCGATTCGTTTCCGTGTTCTGTGTCTCCGGAGCTCAGAGCCGGCCGGCGCGCGCCGATCCGGGGTACGGCGGCTCGGTGGAGTCGGTCGTTGGAAGGCGGTTGTCGTGCTCCCCCTGGCGTCCGCCTTGATATGACAGTCCCCTCGTTCTCAGCCGAGCGAGCGAGTGAAGGAGGAGGTCTGGCGGCAGCGAGCCGGGCGGAGGCCCGGCCTCTACCGGGTGCCGGGCGCGACTGTCGCCGTGGTGTCGCTGTGGCGCCGGGGCGGCTGTTCTGTCGGACTTTGCGCCCGCAGGCGAGCGCGGGGTGGGGCCGTGAGTCGCCGCTCTCTCTTCCGTGCCCGGTCTGTGCCGGGGGTGGCGGCTTGGTCGGGTCGACCAGTAGTTCTGTCTGGGCCCGACGCCTTGTCCTCCTCCCCTCCCGTAGTTCTGTCTGGGCCCGACGCCTTGTCCTCCTCCCCTCCCTGGACTCTGGTCTTTGAGGGCGAAAGAAGGAGAGTACGAGGGACGTCTCGGGAGTCGGGGGAAAGGGTCCCCGGGTGAGCCGCTAGGTGGTGGGGCCGGTCCCGGCCCGGACTCGGACCACCCCCCCTCCCCGGAGTCACCTCCGAGTGAGCGCTTGGCGCGTGCCGGGCGCGAGGGCCTGGGTCGCCGGCCCCGTGTGGTCTCCCTCCACGGCCCCGGAGGCCGGAGGACAGACCTCTGCGGCGGGAGGAGCCGTGGGCACGGCCGAGGCGAGCCTCGGGGCCGGGACCTACACCCCCCCCCCCTCCCCGACATAGGATGGTCGTCGGAGTCACCTCCGAGTGAGCGCTTGGCGCGTGCCGGGCGCGAGGGCCTGGGTCGCCGGCCCCGTGTGGTCTCCCTCCATGGCCCCGGAGGCCAGAGGCCAGACCTCTGCGGCGGGAGGAGCCGTGGGCACGGCCGAGGCGAGCCTCGGGGCCGGGACCTACACCCCGCCCCTCCCCGACATAGGATGGTCGTCGGAGTCACCTCCGAGTGAGCGCTTGGCGCGTGCCGGGCGCGAGGGCCTGGGTCGCCGGCCCCGTGTGGCCTTCCTCCACGGCCTTCTCCACGGCCCCGGAGGCCGGAGGACAGACTTCTCCGGCGCGAGGAGCCGTGGGCACGGCCGAGGCGAGCCTCGGGGCCGGGACCTACCTACCTACCGTCTGCGGTGTGCGCGATGGCGGGGACTTGCCCGGTGGGCCCTGCGTAGGGGAAAAGTCGAGGTGGAGGGAGCACCTCGGGAGTCGGGGACCCGAGCCCGGGAGTCCCGCGTGTGTGCGTGCTGGCGGCAGGGCGCTCACCACCGACCCCGCGCGGTGTGGGTGTGGTGGCTGGGTGCCTCTCGGAGTGGGTGCCTCGCGTCTGCCGGGGGAAGGCTCCCCGTGCCGCTCGTGCCGTGAGCCCGTGCGCACCCGGGGTAGTGGGGCGGGTGCGTCCCCTGACCCCGCTCCCGCCCTCTCTCTTCGTCTGTCTTCGCCTTATGTGGTCGACCAGCTGTCCCTGAGAGTTCCGTGTCTGGCTCTGTTGGGGACGTGTTGGGGACAGGTGTCCCCGATGTGGTTTCCGAGAGGTCCCTGTCGCCAGCGAGTTGTCGCCCCTGCGTGACCAGCTGGTTTTGGCGTGGTGACGTGAGGATTTTGTACCTGCAGGAGGGTGCTGGCATGCTGTGTCCCGGTGGCTGTCAGCGGGTCTTTTGGGGCTCTCTCGGATGCTGTGTGCCGGGCCTTTCCCGTCTCTTCCCGGTCCGGGTCCCCCTGCCCTTCCCCCCGCACCCCGGGCTCCCGCTGCCCTGAGCAGGCCTTGCCCCTGTGGTGGCTCGTGGGTGTGGTGGTGGTGGTGGTGGTGGTGGTGGTTGGTTGGTGGCTGAGTGAGTCCCGTCGTCCTTGATCTCTCCCCCGCTCCCGGTGCCGGATTCTGGCCCTTGCCTCGGCACGCCGAGGAGGAGAGTGGTTGGTTGCCTGGGGTGCATAGGTAGGCCCGCGCGGTGTGCTTCCCTCGCCGTGGCCGGCTTGAGGAGGAAAAGGCGGGGGGCGAGTCCTGCCTTGCCTTGCCTGTGCGTGTGCGGCATCCCCGTCCTGCCGTCGTGCTCGTCCGACCTCCGTGGCTTTTTTTTTTTTTTTTTTTCCCCCCTATCGCCCCTAGCTCCAACTCCCCCGACCTGCCGCTTCCCGATGGCGGGCCTGGTCGGCCGCTGACCTGCGCTACTCCCGAGCGCTGTCCGTGGTTCTTTTTCTTTTTCTTTTTTTCCTCTCTAGCTTCTTTCGGCTCTGTGCCCGGTGGAGGTGTCCTGGTAATCCCGAGCGCCAGGGACGCTGAAGCCCGTGGTACTTTTTTTATTTTTTTATTTTTTTAAGTTTTTTTTTTCCTTTTTTTCTTTTTTTTTTTTTTTTTTTTCCTTTTACCTCGCTCGTTACTCACGAAAGGTTGTCTGTCCTGGCTACGCTTTTATCCCAGGCTGTTGGCCCTCTCGGGAGCCGAGCTTCCTGGGCCCCACCGCCTCCCGAGTGCCGTGTGGCTGTCTTCTCCGCCCCCTCGGTGTGATTGATGTGGTGACGTTGCGATCTCCTTCGGGCCCGGGCCTAAGCTGCGCCAGGCGAGGGACGGACATTCATGGCGAATGGGACCGCTCTTCTCGTTCTGCCCGTGGGCCCCTGCCCTCACCGTCCCACCGTGCCGGCGCCGGTGGTGTGCGGGGAGGCAGGGGTGCGGCAACCGGGTCCGGCTGCGCTCTCCCTGCCCTCGCCGTGAGGTCGGGGACTTGTACACGCTGGAGGAGGGGGGGCGCCCCTGATCTTGCTCCTCTCTTCCCGTGACTCGTTATCGGCACGGGGGTCGGCTCTCTCCGCGGAGAGGGAGGGTCGGTGCTCCGTGCTTGCCCGTGCTGTGTGGTGTGAAAAGCCGCGCCTCGCGCTCTGCCCTCTTGCGGTGCTCCCGGAACGCTCCCGGTCGGTTCTCTCAGGTGCCTGAGGCTGAGTGGTGGTGTCGTTCCCGATCCCGGCGTTGTCCGTTGCCTTGTGCCAGCCTGCTGCCCGTGGTGTGTCCCGGCCGTCCTTGGGTTTGTGGGGCTTGTGCGAGTGAGAAAAAAGTTATCGCAGAGATTGACGTCTCTGCTGGGGGGGGGTCGAGGCGGTTCCCCAGAGGAGGAGCGCTCTTCCCTTGTTGCGCCGGGCGGGTGGCTTCCCCGCATGAGCTGCCGGCCCTGGTCCTGGCTTGTCTTCCCTGCCGTGTCACCTGGCTCTTGTTGCACCGGGGGACCTGAGATGTTGCAGTGGGAGGCGAGCCGGGCCTGTGCGGGCTTCCCCGCCCGTGTGCGCGACTTTGCTCTGGCCCCGCACGGCAAGGCCGACCGACCAGGGTTGGTGTTGCTGCTGCCGCAGACCCCCCCCCGCCCCACCCCTCCCTGCCACCCGTGGTGGGAAGGATGGACGCCTTTGATGTGTGCTGGTCCCGGCGGGGTTCCCGTCGGGGTTGGGTGCGGGCCACCCTCAGAGTGAGGAGAGGTTCTCTAGCGATCCTCGTTCGGGAGGCGGCGTTCGCTGCCGGGTTGGCGGGGGCCCGCCCCCGATGGGCTCCCGCGGCCCTGCCGCTCCCTGTCCCGCTTTTGAGCGTTAGTGGCTGCCCGCGTTGGTAACTGCGTGCCCGCGCCTCCCCCCTCCGAGCTGGGGGAGGGTCCCGCGGGGCCTCTCCCGGGCCGTCGTCTGGTGTGGTGAGTGGAGGACGTTCCCGATCCGTCCCCGCCCCTGCCTCGCGCGCGGTGTGTCGAGTGGCGGAGCCTGGAGCCTGTGCTGGGTCGCGATGCGAGGGCGTGTGGTGTGTGGCTTCCCGGCCTCGTGCTTGGGGTGCCGTGGGGTTTTTGGGGGGTCCCGTCCCCCTCCCCCTCCGGCCCCTGGCGACGCTGTTCCCGAGCGTCTGTGTGGGCCGCCGCCCGTTGGCGACGACGGCGCCGTGCCGGGCGCCGCGGTGTTCCGGGGCCGCCGTGCCCGTGGTGGTGTGCCGCTCGGGGGGGTTCTGGCCCTCCGGAGCCGAGGATCCCGGTGTGTGTGGGCCCTTGCTCACGCGGCCGAAAAAGAGGCGGTCGATGATGGGTGCCGTGTCCGGCGGTGTGGATGGGTGCGGTGGGGCCCTGCTGGCGCGGGTGGCTCCGCGGGCGCTCGCGGGGTCTTTGAGGCGTGTGCGAGCTGCCTTTTCCCTCTCGGGCCTCTTTTGGGGGGGCCCGCCGCTGCCGCGGTGGGGGTTTCCGGTCCGCTGGTCGGCCGGCTCGGTGTCCCAGGCGTTGCGCGGGACCGCCCAGGAGTTGGGGGTGGTGAGATCCCGCGTTCGTTTCCCTGGCGTGCCGGCTGTGCCCGGAAAGGTCTCACCTCCCCGCTGGTTTGCGGCTGCGCCACCCG
>NW_027204997.1:0-18379 GCF_024711535.1 Dipodomys merriami | reverse complement strand
GTAATATACACACATAAATAGGTAGGGTACTGGCACATAACTTGGCCTTCTCTTTTTGAATTTGTGTGGCCATCCCAGGGCTTAAACTCAGGGCCCCATGCATTCCTCAGTTGTTTTGCTCAAGGCTGAGGCTCTACCTCCGCCACAGATCCACTTCCAGCCATCTGGTCATTAAGTGGATATAAAGTCAACCCAGGCATGCCTGGTCTGTCCTGTATCTCCTGCTCGGCTCTCTCAAAGTTGGAGTTCTGCCTTCAGGACCACTGATCCTCTTCTGTTTTTCTGGTAGTTTATTGGACATAAGAGTCTCACAGACTTTCCTGCTCCGGCTGGCTTTGGATGGCGATCTCCTGAGGAGTCTTCAAGAGGCTTTCCTCATGGATTCAATGAGAAGCCACTACACACAAAACCTTAGTCTAAATCTTGGGAGGTACTAGCAAATCAGAAACATGAAGATGCTTCTAGTGTGTTCTAGATACTTAAGGTTAGAGACAAATACACTCATAACTATTAGATTATTTTATAGGCGAAAGGAGCAATGCAGACAATACTAGGATCACTCCAGCTTTCAGTCCTCGAATCCGAGACAGTAAATTCACTGTAGCTCAAAGCTAAGTGACAGAGCTAGCATGAACTGTGGGCCTTAGCTCCCAAATCCTATGACAATCATTTCCCACTTTTGGCTTCTAAACTGTGACCACAGGGGAAAATGAGGAGAGAAAATCCTTCTCAGAGAAAGCAGCTATAAACAACATTGGGTAGTTTACTTATAAATTCAAACTATTGGAACGACCCTGTGAAGAAATTAGGTTGTCCAGATTAAAACATGAAGAAGCAAAGAAAGTCAGGTGCCAGTGTCTGCTGACTATAATCCCAGCTCCTCAGGTGGATGAGATGTAGAGATTCTCAGTTTGAATCCAGCCCAGTTAGGAGAGTCCTTGAAATGCTTTTTCTAAATGACAACAGAAAAGCCCAGAAGTGGGACTGTGATTCAAGGCTAATGCACTACCCTGGAGCAAAAGGAGATCAGGGACAACCCATAGACTCATAGTTGAACTCCAGGACCTGCCCCCCTAAAGGAGCCTTTACCTCCATGTCTTTGTGTATGGATGCATTCCCATTGGTGAAACACCAGAGTAGCTATTATGAATTGCACCAAGCTTGGAAATTTGTTCTCAATTCAGTGATTTCATAGCACAGAGACAGCTTTCATGACAGTGCATGTTCTGGGGATCCCATGAGTGGTCCTAGTGTAGCCTAAGAGATTCTCTGTACCCCAGGCCTGCTGGAAGAAGTCTCTCTCATTGTCTGGACAGGCAGACCAAAGGCCTCAGTCCTGTACAGCTGTGTAATGAACAACTCCATCCAGGCCAATTAGTGAGGATGAGTGTGGGCAGGCTCTGAATGCCAGGAGAAAAAGGCCTCTTTGTACCTCAAGCTATCTCTCTCCCCAGTGCTCTGTTTTGACAGGAAACCTTCATGTGTGCCACCTCCCTTGACAAGCCAAGTTTCCTGCACTTACTCTGCCTTAGGGAGACTATGTTCCAATGTTCGATACAGTGCTAATTGTAATTCAGGAGTCCTCCTGGAACACAATTATGGCGCTGAACCTAATAAAATGTTTCATTGCAGATGATGATGGGGCTATGATGCCTCTCCTTGGTTTCCTGAAGCTTGGGAAATCCAAGCATATATCACAATACATCCTGTCATATAGGGCTGGTGAAGATCATCAGGTTTTGAAATCTTTGACCTCTCCTTGTTGGATCCTGATTGGTTAGGTTTTGATTGTGAACACAAGGCCTGGGTTCGGGCCATGAGCTCAGAACAGAACTCTATTGCTTGACCATTTTGTATTACAGCTTCACTTCTGCTTTCTCTCTCTCTCTCTCTCTCTCTCTCTCTCTCTCTCTCTCTCTCTCCCCTTCTCTCTTTCTCTGGTGTGTGTGTGTGTGTGTGTGTGTGTGTGTGTGTGTGTGTGTGTGTGTGTGTGTGTGTGTGTGTGCGCGCGCGCGTGTGTGTGTGTGCATACACTAGTCCTGGAGCTTGAACTCATAACATGAGCATTGTACTTAATTTCTCTTATAAAAATATAGCCCTTTCCCACTTGAGCCACAGAGCCAATTCAGGCTTTATTCTTGGAATGTTGTACTGAGTAATCAGGCCCAAGGTTACATATATGCAAAGCACTCTACACCTAAGGCACATTCACAGCCCTTTACTTCAGGTTTGTTAGTATGTTTCTGTCTTTTTGTTTTTGTTCTTGTCAGTTGCAGGAGTTGAAGTCTGGGCCCTGGGTGCTCTCCCTGAGTTCTTTAGCTCAAGTCTTGTGACCTAACACTTTAGCCACAGAGCCATTTCAGGTTATTTGAGCCTCAATATTCTTGTCTGCATAATCATCTCAGTTGTGGAGCTCTTACAAGGACCAGATGAATGAATGCACCCTGTGAAGGACACAGCAAATGGCACTCTGAAGGACTCAGCACACAGCAATACGTGAAAAAATCAGCACCCAGCACCCAATGGGTAAATCTGCAGCAGTGTGGAGGAAGGGGGAGCTCACCGTGCTGGAAGACAAGAAAGTCAGATCTGTTCCCAGGGGCTGAACTCAAGTCTTAGCACTCATATATTTTAAGTACATGATTTAAATTTACATACACATGTTTACTGTATATTGCGATTAGTGTAGATATTCATTTTGTGTTTTATTTATTATGTATATTAGTGAGTATGATTATGCCTATAACGTTTTTTACATCAGATTACATAGGACATAGATTTGCCTGTGTATTAGACATCATTCCTGAAACCCCGGATTTTCACCAATTAGGAAAACAAGTGGGACAATTGGCTTCTTTCACCAGAATTAAGTTTTTGGCAGTTCTGTGATTTGAACTCCGTGCCTAGAAGGCCCACTTCATGAATGGGTCAATGTTAGCACACCAGTCTGATGCAAGTGAAGTTGTTGGACAAATTTGTGGACCTGAGATCAAGCCCTAGGATTAGCCAACATATAAACAAATAGATGTGTAGATGCAGTGTGTGTGTATTTACATATGTATATGCAGCTATAAATGTATACAGAGACAGACATTTATGTAGATTCTAGTACATAACTATATAAAGTGATATCTATATCTGATTTTCATATATTCTATTACTACCAATTATTTGATCTAAAATTATGCCTTCATTAATTGATCACAGTAGAAGACTTAATAAAGTACTAAATTAATTAGTGACTTGAATTTATTGCATACAATCTTATACTAGAATGACTAGCTAATTATTAATTCAATTAGTACAATTCAAACATTCTATTAGTGTTCCTACACATAGGAACATAGGATCTTCAGCAGTGTTTAGGTGCCAGTCCCAGTATCCAACTCAGGGCCTAGGTGTGTGGGTTAGGCTCAGGCTTCACTGACAGCCTACCAGCCTTCAGCCATGCTAGGTCACATTCAATTTTCAAGAGGAGTCATTGAGACCCAGGATGGTCAATTGCAAAGGAAACAAAGGTAAAACGGTTGTGTACAACTTGCTGTTTATTTCCCTCCTCCATTTGTCTTGGTTTGATGTGTTTTGTTTTGTTTTCTCGCCAGTGCCAGGAGTTGAATTCGGTCCTAGGATCCCTGGATCATCTGTGGGAGTAAAAGCTGCACCCCAGCCTAGGGTAATCATGGTTTAAGACACAATAAAATGCTTCCTTGAGCAAAAAGAGCTCAGGGAAAATGTCTAAGCTAACAGTTCAAGCCTCAGGACCTGCCACACAAAAAAGCCAGTAACTACATGTGTCTGTGTATGTATGCATGTATTTCTACCGGTGAACATCCAGAGTTGCTATGTTGAAAGGCACCCAGATAGGAAATTTGTTTGAATAGAATTATTTCATTGCATAGAGAATTCATTCAAGTCAATGCTGGTTCTGGGGCTCCCCCTCACTGTTCCCAGTGTAGCCTGAGCATTTCCCTACACCCCAGGCTGCTGGAGGAAGTCTGCCTCATTGTTGGAACAGGCAGACATAAAACCTCACTCCTGTACAACTGTGTAACAAACAATTCATCTGGGGCAATTAGTGTGGGCAGACTCTGAATGCCAGGAGAAAAAGGCCACTTTGTACCCCAAGCTCTTTCCCCAGTGCTCTTTTTGACAAGAAGCTCTCATTTGTGCTGCCTCTCAGGTCAGGCCAAGTTCCCTGTACTTATCCTGTCTTTGTTAGACTATGTCCCAGTGTTGAAACAAACTGCTACAATTAATTCAAGAGTCCTTCTGGCAGACAACTGAGAGCTGAACCTAATGAAATGATTCATTATTGGCAATGGTATTTCCCTAGGTTTCCGGAAGCTTGCTAAATATAAGCTTATTGTAATATCAGAGTGCTTCCTGTCATGTAGGGTTGGTGAAGCTCATCAGGTTTTGAAACCTTTGACCTCTCCTAGTTAGGGCCTAGGTGGCTAGGTTTCGTGATTGAAAACAGGACCAGAGTGCTGACCCTGAGCTCAGAGCAGAAGCTCTTTGCTTTACCATTTGGTGTCACAGCTTCACTTCTGGTCTCTGTGTGTGTGTGTGTGTGTGTGTTGTATTTGTGTGTGCACATGTGCACACGCATGCATGCACCCATGCACCCGTCCTGGAGCTTGAACTCAGGACCTGAGCACTGTTCCAGTTTCACCTGTACAAGGATAACACTCTACTACTTGAGCCACAGAACCACTTCAGGCTTTTTTTCTAGTGATGTGATACTTTGGATTCAAACCCAGTGTTTCTTATATGCAAAGCACGCTTCCCCTAAGATCCATTCCCTGCATTCTACTTCAGGTTTCTTGCTTTCTTTTCTTGTAAGTTGGAGGAGTTGAAGTCTGAGCCTGGTTGCTGTCTCTGAGTTCTTGAGCTCAAGCTCTACCACTTGAGCTACAGCGCCCCTTCAGGCTATCTGGTGGTTCACTGGAGATAACCATCTCAAGGAATTTCCTGCCCAGGCTAGCTTTGGACTATTATCCCCAGCTCTCAGGCTCCTGAGTAGCTAGGATGACAGGCCCGAGTCAGTGACGCCCTGCTTCCACTTCAAGTTGCTAAATAGTGAGAAGGATATAAGAGTCTCAGGACCTTTTGTGTCTGGGATAGTTTTGAACCAAGATTGTCTGATCTGAGCTTCCTGAGTAGGCAGGATGACAGACCTCAGCTACAGATGCCTAGGGTCCTTGGCTACACCTCATAGGGCACTAGCCATGAGCCTAACAGAGAAGTATCTGTGCCTAGGCCCTGAGTTCAACATTTACGGCAGAGAAAAATAAACCAAAACAATTGTCTGCAGGAGAGAACTCATTAGAGTTCAATACATACATAATTTTAGCGTTAACATGGGGACATATCTGAGTCTCAACTTTCTCATCTGCAGAATCATCTTAGTTGTGGAGCTCTTACAAGGACCAGATGAAAGAATGCACCTTGTGAAGGACGCAGCACACAACACCTCATGAAGGACTCATCACATAGCTGTATCCCACAAGCTATCATTAGAATTAGGATGTTTTCATCAGTTTCACCATTCTTTCAGAAACACATCACAAACTGCATAAAGTTCACATCTAATTGTTTAGAGGAATGGGGTTTTTTGTGGGGGAGAGTTAGCCACGGGGATTGCACAGAAAGGTTGAGGCTACTGTCCTAAGATCTTTAGCTCAAGGCTAGAGCTCTACCACTTTGAGTCACAGCTCAGAGTTTTGCAAACTTCTTGCCAAGGCTGGGTTTTAAACCCACCAGTGTCAGATTCAGCCCCCGTGTATCTTGGATGACAGGGGTGAGTGAGCCAGCAGCATCTGGTTCCATGGAGCTGGGTTGCAGCGGTTTACCTCTGGCTAAGTCAGGTTAGATAGCAGCTGTCAGCATCAGACTCCCAGCTTGCTCTCTGATGAGGTATTTGCAGTCTTATCCTTATATGGTTGCGTTCAGAACATTATATACTTATTTTTGGTGCCAGTCTTGGGTCTTGAGTAAGAGTCTAATTATAAGCTTTTATGCTCAAAGCTAGAGCTCAATTATATAAGGGACTGCTCAACTTCCAGATTTTTCTGTGCATGTGGTAGTGAAGAATCGAACCTAGGGCTTTGTACATACTAGGGGAGCACTCTACCACTGAGCTCCAGGAGTGACAAGTGTATAAACAGATACATGCATAGTTTGATAAATCGATAGATAAATAAATGTATATGTATAAAACAAGAGAGATGACTGTATATTATGAAATTGCATATATGATATTATTACCAATTATTAGCAACTAAATTATTCCTTCTTTTTTAAGTATGATGACTGAATAAATAATAAAGTATTAATTGAAATTGGTCAACGAAGTATAATTGTGTATAATTTTATAATATGAATATCATGCACTAACTACTAATTTAAGTGTTACTTTTATAGCATTCCATTTGTACGAATATAATTTCAGAATGCCTTTCTTAGACCATCCCACCATTCATTAGTGGCAGTCCCAGGATTCGACCTCCAGGCCTAAGTTGCAGGTTTCGGCTATCGCTTCCCTAATAGCCTACCAAACATCAGCAAGGCAAGGTCATGTGAACTTTCTGGGCCTTGTCGTTTAGACCGAAGATGGTCACAATACAAAGGAAAAAAAGTAAAACTACCTTCTTGAACTTCTCAGTTTTATCCTTTTCCTTATTATTTTTGCCAGCCTCAAGATTTGAACTCGGGTAATAGGAAACCAGGGTTGGTATGGCAGAGGTGACAAGACCCAAGCTCAAGCTCCATGCTTAGCAAATAAGTAAATAAATAAATAAATAAATAAAGCCCTGGCTGGGAATTTGCATCATTGTACTGGCAGGCCTGGGATTTGAACTCAAGGTCTGGGTAACTCTGTAGCATTGTGGGTGAAGGAGAAGCTCACTGACCTTAAAGACAAGAAATTCAGACCAGTTCCCAGGATCTGAATTAAAGCCTCAGCATAATATTCATATATGAGTTGTATTTACATACATGGGTTTAATGCATATAAGGTTTATTACACTTATTTATTTAGCATTATACATGCAACACTTCATTTATTACATCATATCACCTAGATTATATTTGCATATGGATTATACATTGTACTGAGACCCAGGACTTTTAGAGAAAAGAAAAAACTCTGTCAAATTGGCTTCTTACTTCATGGATAAATTTTTGGCCTTACTGGGAATTTAACTCACAGCCTAGAATGCCAAATTCATAAATGGGGTCTCAGTCTTAGCACACCAGCCTCCAGCAAACTGAGCTGCGAGGAAATTCTGAGGACCTTTGATCAAGCCACAGTAGTGCCCAATATATACATTGATAGATATGTATAGATAGGTATATGTGTGTGTGTGTGTATATATATATATACAGAAAAAGAGGGAATGTGAGGATATTCAATTATGTATCTTATTACCAATAATTAGTTATTACATTATGCCACTATTTAATGAAGTATCATGGTAGAATACTTATAAAAGCATTAATTAAAAATTAGCTAATATCTTTTCATTACGGGAATCATACCATGGTGCTAGAATGGAAGACATGAATCCAATAATATTTGCGTGGCATTCTAAAATAGAATCATGAACTAACTGCAAATTTAATTATTTATTTTATAACATTCCATTAGCTTTCACAAAAATAGGAATGAGTTTGTCAGGATCTCCCTCCATTTGTGGGTAGCAGTCTTAGCATGTGAACTCCAGGACTGGGTAGTTTACTTCAAATTCAAACCATTGGAATGACACCTTGAAGATTTCAGATTGTCACGCTTAAAAAAAGAACAACAAGAAGAAAAGAAATCCATGTATCAGCGGCTCCTGCCTGTAATCCTACCTCAGGAGGCTGAGATGTAGAGAATGCCAATTTCAATTCAGCCATGGCAGGAAAGTCGGCAACACTCTTATTTCTATGAGATCACAGGAAAAAAAACCACACCATGAATGGCGCTTTAGCTCAAGTTGCAGAGTGCATCCCTTGACGAAAGGAGCTAAGGGACAAGGCCTAGGCTCATAGTTAAACCCAACACTTGCACCCCCCCAAAAAAAAAGGCAGCAGTAACTCCATGTCTCTGTGTATGGATGGATGATGTATGGATGATGGGCATTCAGCAGGTTGCCCATGCCCAGCTGCCCTAAACTGGGCCAGCTGGGGAAAACCCTCAGAGAGTACTAAGTCTGAGCCGGCAGCTTGAACAAAACATCCCTCTGCCATTTAATAACTGAAGCCCCGAAAGCTTCTCCTGGGCTGGTATGTGCAACGGATGCATTATGTTCTAGCTGAGGTGTCCCATTGGGACACCTAGCAGCCAGCCACTGCCTCCAGGAGTGGTCGAAGATTCTGGATCTATATTCTCTATCCCTCTGAAGGATGTGAGCCTAGGCCTCTGGGGCCTGGTGGCTCTCACACATTAATCATTCCTCATTGCCGAGTCATAGACTGGTCCCAAATCTTGGCAAAGTTATGATATAGTCAGCGATTTCTATGCCAAATGGTAAGCCAATAAATCCCACCCTCATAACTCCTGTTACAAGTCAGCCTTGGGCTGTGAATGTGGCTTAGCAGTAGAGTGCTTACCTACTATGCACGAAGCCCTGGGTTCAATTTCTCAGTACCACAGTAATAGAAAAAAACAAAAGTGGCACTGTGACTAGCCTTAAGCAAAAGAAGCTAAGGAACATGCCCAGAGCCTGAGTTCATGCCCCAACACTGGCAAAAAATAAAAGGGAGCCTGGTGAGATATATTCTTCTGGTACACAGGAGGGCCAAGGTTAGAGGAAAGAGGTAGAGGGCAGGTGATTGTGCCTCACCCCAGTAATTTCAGCTACTCAGGAGGCTGAGTTCTGAGTTCTGATCACAATTACAAGCAGGAAAGTCTATATGAAACACTTTTGTCTAATTAAACACCGCAAAAGCCAGAAATAGAGTTGGGATTCAAGGAATAGAGTGCTAGCCTTGAGCACAAAAGCTCAGGGATAGTGTCCAGGCCATGAATTCAAACCCCAGGACCGACACACAGACACAAACACAGACACAGACACAGACAAACACACACACACACACACACACACACACACACACACACACACACCAAGATAGAGCATTTGTTAGCCTGCACAATTTCCATCTCTATAGGGAAAAAGGAAGGAAAGACTTGCTCCAGGAGGTGATATAACCAGTGCCAAAATTCCACAGGAGTTCTAAGGCGTGGAACAGGATAGAGAGCCTCAGGCAGAAGGTACAACATGGGTAAAGGTCATGAGGTGTGGTGTAGAGCAAGTGGTGTGGGTGGAATGAATGTTCTGTGGCTTCAGACAAATCTGGCAGGACATTCGAGTCTGGGTCAAGGTTTGTATTTGAGTCACAGGAAGGGAAGAGGATGGGGTCCAAGAATGAGGCCCAGGAGGAAGATTAGCTTGACTTTTCACCATGGACCCCAGCCATTTCTTGTGGCTAGAAGCCTATTTTTCACAGCTCCTGACATTCAGGCATCCTTTGCATTGAGGAGTAAGGGCAAATGCAGGGAAGAACTCTTGCTTAAGAAAAGCTTCTGGCCCAATGCCAACAGTGGCTCAACACCTGTAAATCCTAGCTACTCAGGAGACTGGGTTCAGAGATCATGGATCAAAACCAGCTTAGTGAGACTTAGTGAGACTCTTCTTGCCAGTGAACTACCCAAACCCAGAAATTGTGCTATGACTCAAGTGGTAGAGTGCCAACCTTGAGGGAAAAAGTTAGGAGACCAGAGCCCAGGCCTGAGTTCAAGGCCAGTACTGGCACAGAAAAAATAAAGAAAATCTTTCAGGAGCTCCCTGTCCACTGTTGTGAAAGGCCAGATCACCAGGTATTGGTGGCTCATGCTTGTCCTCCTAGCTCCTCAGGAGGCTGACATGTGACGATCACCGTTCAAAGCCAGCCAAGGAGGATAGTCCGGGGAATTCTGAAACTCCAGAAAACTGGAAGTGGCCCTCTGGCTCAAGTGGTAAGCTGAAGCTAGGTGACAACGCCCTGGCCCACAGTTCAAGCCCTATGACCAACACCTGGCCTGCTTGGATCTCACTTTGTGCCTCTAAGCAGAGTATTTTCCAGTGGACCCCTGAGTTTCTCCCAATGTCTAGGTATCCTACAAGTCTTGAGAGCAGCCCATTTGGAGGCCTTTGCCTACAGATCGAGCCACATTGTCAGAGAAGTGTCCAGCCTTGGGGCATGGAGGTCATCGTCTGGCTCATCAGAATGGAATCTGTCATGGGTACAGTGTGGGTCTGAGCAGTAAATCAATGTCTCTGGGCCAGGAGGGGCAGAAGATCGCATGGCAGGTAAAGCCTATTCACGTAGGTATCACAAGAGTGCAAATCTGTCAGCACACTTCCGGTGGGTGTTGAGTTGGGCTCATGAAAGTCTTGTGGGTTCAGGAATCCACAGCCGGCTGCCTGGTGCTTGTAGCATTCACTATCCCTGGAGTTACAGGGCTCACCAGTGCTTGGGGTCCAGTGAAGGCCTTCAGTCGTGGGCTGACTACAAAAGAGCATCCATAATGTCCTTTCCCTTGGTCCTGTGGCCCTGTGCACGGATGGAGGAGCAGGTTCTATGGAACTTACTGCCATGGCCCAGACACAGTCAGGGGCTGCTGGGAGCTGATGTGTACTGTATTTCAAGTGGTAGAGCACAAACCTTGTGCAAACAAGCTAAAGGATACCACATAGGCTCTGAGTTCAAGCCTCGGTAAACAACAAACACACACATGCAAACACACACGCAAATACACACACACATGCACACACATACACACACTCATGCACAAAAAAGCACACACAACATCCTTAGCAGTTCCCAATGGCTCATCCCAGCAATCTTAGCTACTTAAGATGCTGAGCTCATGGGATGGCAGCTTGAAGCCAGCCCAGGCAGGAAAGTATGTAAGACTCTTCACTCCAGTGAACTACTAAAAAGATGAAAGGTGAGCCGTGGTTCAAGTGGTAGAGTGTTAGCTTTGAGCAAAGGAAGCTCAGGGACAGTGCGTAGGCCCTGAGTTCCAGCTCTAAGATTTTTTTTTAGACACCCTTTGCCTCCACCCCATCCCCAATCAGGCCATAAATCCAGATTTTGGTCACTTCCACTTCTGCCACTTTCATAGCACTGCCACAAGTGACCAGTGTGTGGCCACACTGGATTAAGAGAACTTTCAACAAGAGGGGCATAGCCAGGTCAAGGCTAATGCCCCAGAACATTGAGGTATTGGCCATACCAGTCTCTCATGCCCCAGTTCCCTGGACTTAGAATCTAAAGTCTGTGTCTCTGTGTTCTGGACATCCAGAATTGTCTAGAAGGACCTGAGAGGCCAAGCTGGGGCAGGAAGATAGACTTTCCTGCGACAAGTTACGCTGACATTTCCTAGACACCAATGGATACTCCAAACCACTTTGGTCTCATCTCCCATGTAGCCCCGGACCCTCCTTGCTTGGGAAGCCTTCAGTCAGCTATCAATTTCAAGTTGGCCAGAGCCACCAGAAACCCCCTTTCCTCCACTTCACTGCCAGCTTGAAGGGAGGGATGTGCAGCCAGAGGCCCAACTGAGAAAAAATCAAGATATCGCATGACTAAGGACCCCCAGAGGCAGGGGAGACCCTATGCCAGTCGGCCCTGCTGGCCCAGAATCCCCTGGAGGTGCCCAAAGATTTGGACAGGCCAGACTTTGGTCCCAAAATAAAGCTGAAATGCAGGCCTCTGCCAATTTAGGACTCATTGTTGACCTTGATAGGGGGCTAAAGTACAAGTTTGGCATGGAGGAGGAGCACTGTCCAAGGCAGAAAGAGTCAAACAGGCACCCAGGAAGTGCACAGAGTAAGAAGAGGGAAAACACACACACACCCACATACACACACACGTAAGTAGCCAATGCCTCAGCAGTCCCTGAGCACTCTGAACATCCCACACCCAAGAAGATGTCACTACTATCCTCAGACCAACTGTAGACAAAACTCATGGCCTCTCACACATCTGGAATGGCTCATAACAGAGGTTGGAATTTCCTAAAAGTACACACCACTATGCAGAAAACTCATCTACCTTATTTTTGGTTGTCTGTCATGGAGTTTGAACTCTGGGCCTGTGCACAATCCCTCAGCTCTTCAGCTGAAGGTGGGCACTCTACCACTGGAGCCACAGTGCCACTTCTGGCTTTCTGGTGGTTCACTGGAGATAAAGTCTCACAGGTTTTCCTTCCCAAGCTGGCTTTGATCTCAGATCTCAGCCTCCTGAGTATCTAGGATGACACAGTGTGAGCCACCAGTGTCGCCTGGCTTCAGCCACCTTCTTAGACCCAGGGGAAACCCAACTCGTCAGGCCACAAACCGCATGCAATCCTTCACTTCAGACTTTGACACCAGCATGCAAAACCATTCTTCCATGGATGGAGAGCATATAATTGACACTAACATCCCACCCCTACTCCCATTCACCCACTCCCTGCCTGCCACAGGCCACGACCTATGGAGTTCTTGGTAAGACACCACCCACCCTACTGTGGTTTCACACTGGGGCAAATCTGGGGAGTTCCTAGAAATGTCTGTACAGTGAGGCCAGCAGCTGGTCTCCCAAACATAGCAACCCCACTACTTCAACATCTCTTGCAAGCAAGGAAGGGGTGTCTTTCTTTCTTCCTTCCTTTCTTTGATTTTTTGTTGTGGGGCATGAACTCAGGGCTTGGGTACTGTCCTTGAATTCTAATTTTCCTTAAAGCCAGTGGTCTACCACTTGAACCACAGTACCACTGCCAGTTGCAGATTGGAGTTGAGGCTCTCCTGGGACTTTCCTGTCTGGTCTGGGAAATGAGGTCCTCTGGATCTCAGCCTCCCGAGTGGCCAGGATGACAGGCGTGGGATGACAGGTGTGAGCCACCTGCACACTGCTTAAGGTGTCTCATCCTTCAGAATTTCCAGCTATTCCTCCTCTAGACGCTACCACCTAAACACCCCTCTACCTCCCTCAGGGACAACAAAGGGAGGCTCAGAATCTGGGTGGGACCATGGGCATTAAAGGCCCCCCTCCACATCACTAACATTCTCTAAGCTCCCATTTGCCTCCTATGGATGGCCTGGTCATCCAGGGCAGATCAGACCCACTAGGAGTTCTGGGGCCTTCCCTGTATCCCCCTGCGCTACCCAACCAGTACCTGACAATTTCTGGGGCCAGCTGTTCCATGTCCCAGTGGAAGACGTTGGGAGGGTTGCTGATAATGGGTCTACGAGTGTCCAGGGCAGAAGGAGTGTCCATCTCCCTTCTGTCAAAGAAGGAAACACAAAGCATAGATGATCTATTAAGAACTACAGGGCATAGCCATCCACCGGTCACCAAGGTCCCTTGGAGAGCTGTTTTATGTTGACAGTCCTTGGGCTTGGCCTTGGGGCCTGGGTGGTATCTCCGAGTTTCTTTGGCTCCATGTAAGCACTTCCACCTGAGCCACGGTGCCACTTCTGACATTTTCTCTGTATGCAGGACCTAGGAATCAAACCCGGGGTTTCCTGCATGCTAGCCAAGTTGTCTACCTCTAAAACACAATCCAAGCCCTACATAGCTGTTCTTCTGTGACCCATCAGGCCTGTCTCCAGACAGTCTTGCACATCTCTACCGAGTTTCTCACCAACAGTCCTGGCTGGAAATGAACACGCTCTGCTATGTTTTCCAACATCTGCGGCAACTTTGCTCTCTGTGCTTCCTGTCAGCTCCTCCGTGTTAAATAAGTCCCCCTTTTCAAGTGATGCCTCTAAGAAGCCCGTTCTGATCACCTTGGCAGAGCTGGAACCTCTCTGCTCTGCAGGCTTCCGGCCTTATCACGCCCTGCCTTCTGTCCAGTGTGGGTTGAGAATGCACAAAGGGGAAGGCCTGGCTTCCACCACCGGATTTCTGAAGGAACTGATACACCACCCAGGGACAGGTGTTGTACCACACTCCAAGATAGGGCCCTCTAAGCTTGGGCAGTCTGTGGGCAACAAGACAGGGCCATTTCTTTGTGTGGGGTTGAGCTCAGAGTCTGGGAGCTGTCTCTGACTTTTTGGGCTCAAGGCTGGTGCTCTACCACTTGAGCCACAGCTCCATTTCAGGCTTTTTGGTGGTTCCATAGAGAGTAGAGTCTCACAGTCTTTCCAGCTTATGGCTGGCTTCAAACTGTGATCCTCAGATCTCAGCCTCCCGAGTAGATAGGATGACAGGTGTGAGCCTTAGCCCCGGGTGACGGGCACCAAAGGCTTTTTTTTTTTTGCTCCCGTTTCAACTAGCAAGCCAAAGTTAAAACAATCAGTTACAGGGGATCAAGATCCTCTCCTAGGTCAGTTAATCCAAGGAGATAAAGTGTCTTTGGAAAAGGCTAGTCTGAGTAGGCCTAGTCGTGGTGGGGGTGTGTTGGTGTGGGTGTGTGGGAGTGTGTCTGGGATACCTACCCCCATCTCTCTGGTACCTCATCATTCCAGCAGGGAGTGCATCCAGGATAGTCACCCCAAGGAAGAAGAATGGGGGAGGTTACCTAAGGTCACATTCAGGGGGATGATCCCACTTATGTCCTCTAACCGAACCTGGACAGATAAAGGAGAGAAAGAGAAGTTTTGAGAAATATCAAGGGAAGCCCCTTACCTTTGGCTACAAGTACCAGCGAGAAGACTGAATCCATCTGTCTTGGTCGTCAGATAAAAGGTGTACACTGTTCATTTATTTTATTATTATTTTGTGAGTCCTAGGGCTTGGATTCAGGTTATCTCTGAGCTTCTTTTGTTCAAGACTGAGGCTCTACTACTTGAGCCACAGCAACAAATCTGGCTTTTTTGTGTGTGGGTTTGGAGGGGGAGGTGGTTCATGGGAGATAAGAATCTCACGGACTCTCCTGCCCGGGCTGGCTCTGAGTCACGACCATCAGACCTTAGCTTCCCAATAGCCAGGATGATGGTCAGAAGCCACCAGCTCCTGACCACCACCATCCATTTATAATCCCTTAGGCCCAGGGCTGAGCCATCCACACTACACCGCATTGTTGGGAGTGGGAAGCAGACATGAATGGGTTTGATACTATAACAGCCTTCCTATCTTTGAGCATTGTTCCGGGTCAGTCTGATGGTGGCTTCCTCCTTATCCACAGCAATGACTTGGCTCTGTCACAAGAACAAATGTCCCCTGGGATGTTTCAGGTCTAGGGTCTTTCCTCTACACTCCGTTTCCCTAACCGAAATGACACACCCTAGCAAAGAATAGTAGACACTGAATGTTTTCATTGTTTTATACCAGGGTCTTGTTTTATACCAGGGTCTGGCCAGATAGGTGAGGGTGAGGGTTAGAGGCCCGGGATCGTGCTGAGCAGGGGAACAATGCCTCCTCATCTAATTTCTTTCAATGGTCTATCAGAGTGATTTGGGGAAGGACTCATGGGATGGACAATGAACAACCATCACGGTCTAGCCAGGGCACAGAGGGCCTTACCTCATGAATCTGCTTCAACAGGCTAACCGACACACCTCCTGACACACAGCTCACATCCAGAATGAGGGCCAGCTTGGGTTCCAGCCAGATAGGGATGCTGGACCACCTCCTCCAGCACCCATTCAACCAGTTCCTGCCCATGGAGATAGGGTAATGATGAAAAAGAACCATGTTTTGTTTCATTATCCCACACCTATTGCATGATTAGGAGCGGACGCCATCTGCCACATCACCTCCTGCTGAGTCTCCCTGAGAGATCATGCCAGGCAAAGCATAAGCTTCATGGAAACATGCATGCAGGAAGGGGGTGTTGGTTCAAGGCTTCTTATACACTTGGCTGCACCTTAATTGCCTCTACCTTTATTCTTACTATATTCTTCTTGGCTGTACATTTGTTGTCTTTATTCTTGTTTTGGCTATTTTTTTATTGATCCACGAACAGAGCATGTTGTTTCTTTCCAGTCCAATAGAGACGGCTTCTCTAAATAATAAAGACTAGGACCAAAGTTTAGATGTGGTCAATTCCCCAATCAATATATCATCTGATGAGACATTGCCTCCAGAAACTCCTGCATCTTCAAAAGCAGTTTTGCGGCTCCCTCATAGTAAATATAGAAATTTAAAATTTCCAGATATGTTACAATAGGAAGAATTAATGAATTAAACTAAACCAGAAGGAGTTATACCAAAAGTACAGAAAGTTATAGAAAAAGGGATCTCTGATAATAAAATGAAAAGAAAGATTCCCACAACAGTTATGACTAAGTTTGGTCCAGCTTACATTATAGGGAATATATGGTGGTTTCCCACCTCTTTCATTTGGAAATATGATGGCTGACTTATTAACTACGAGAAACCATCATGCTTTATTTGTAATTAATCACCTTAATACTAATGAACAAAATCTTACACTTATGCAAAAACATTGGAGCGAAATTGGATTTAAAGTTCAGCCAAAATTTAAAAGGAAAGATTTGCTCACAGGCACCTGCAAAGGGCCTGATGAATTTAATCACCTCGGGATGAGGGTATACATGTATGTTTCCACAGGATGCCGAGTCACCCATCTGGAATCTCAACCGACTCGTGTGCCCCTACAAAAATAAGAGAAACCCAGGGGGAAAAAAACCAAAAGATGCAAATGAAGAAAGCGATGCAAAAGCACAAATGTCTTCACCTTTCTCCTCAACAGGCAAGACAACAAAAGAAGCCCAACCACCAATGTGGGAACAAATTAAGAAGCTCACCCATTCTACAGAGGAGGTTGTGGTTTCTACAGGAAACACTATCACTGTTGAAAATTTGTTTCTTGCTATGCTTTCCATTATTGCTGTGCAGGCAGTGTCTGTTTCAGGAGAACAATACTGGGCATATGTTCCTAATCCTCCTCTTCTACATCCCGTGGGATGGGGTGGGGATGATGATATAATACAAGTAATGTCAAACAATAGTAACCTGCTAGGGGGTTTGGAGGACTATTGTAATTCTCATATGACTTCTCAAACAATTAATTATGAATGAATGACAGATACCACTCCAATTTGCATAACGCTATCAGTAGAAAATCTCCCTGAGTGTTTGCCAATAAACTATAGAACTTTTTTGACTGATGCCCTTGATCAATACAATGATAAAAAGTTCAAAAAAAAAGATTGATATGGAAAATTGGCATGATGACATTAGGCTTTCATACTTATAATGAATCCTTTTTTCATTCCAAGAGGAATATACATTTAGATAACTGCCTACAAAAATATCATGAAAAGAATCAGTTTGGGGATGCATTAATTACCTCACCAAAATGCTGGGAATGTGGATTTCAAAAGGCCTCTTTTTTACAACCCTATGGGGCACCAGATAGTATTTTTTTATTTTTTCCATTGCTAACCCTTATTATGATTATGCCTCCTACTTAAAACATAATTCATGAAAGTTTAATGGCTATGCTCCTGATACTCATGGGGAACCCCTGAAAAGATGGCTCACTCCAGGGTGGGTGGCTTCCATTTTGGCGAGTCACTCTCCCTTTCACAATAAAACTGGCATTCAGCTGGATTTGTTCATACTTTTTGCAGCAACAAACATGATTTTACCGAAAAAGCCCAAAGAAACTAAGAGTACTGCAATTGAGGTAAGAGAATGTGTGGGTTATCCTATGGGAATTTTAGCTGGAAAACTAGATAATTTAATCATTATTAATCAAGGAAAATCTTATTATATTAGTTGTAAGGATTGTATTTTTACTAATTTTCTTACTTCTTCTCTGGATAAAACATATTCTGTAATTTTAATTTTAAAAAGACCTTTGTATGTAATGTTATGTGTAGATCTATGAAATGACCCTTGGTTTAAAAATTCCGCTTTACAAATGCTGAAAACTCTGGATATTATGTTGCAGCCCAAACGCTTTGTTGCGGCCTTGATTTTAGGAATAAGTGCTTAAATAACAATAATTAGCTCTTTAGCGATTTCTACAGCAACCTTAGTAAATGAAGTAAACACTGCTCATTTTGTTACTGATTTAAGCAAAAATATTTCATTAGCCCTAGCAAAAAAATAAATTATAGATAAAATGTTAGAAATGAAAATAAATGCTCTGGAGGAAGTGGTTCTGGTTATAGGTCAGGAAGTTCAAAATTTAAAAACACAACTCTCAGTTAAATGTCATGCTAGTTTTAAATATATCTGTGTTACTGCTCTAAAATATAACTTTTCTTTTAATTGGAATGCCACCAAAAAACATTTGTTAGGAGTTTGGAGAGATAAAGATATCTGTCATGTTATGGAGGCTTTATAGGACAAAATTACAGCAGTTAGTAAATCTCATTTAGATGTAAAAAAATTACAATCTTTGGCAGCATTATTTAAGCAAAACCTGGAGGCCCTCAATCCTCTGGAT
>NW_027204996.1:0-18397 GCF_024711535.1 Dipodomys merriami | reverse complement strand
GGAGCCATAGGTATTCAATTAGATCTAAATTAAATAGTAACTCCCTGTTAGCATCATCTCACCTGGCACAGGTAGATGAGAGACTGGCCTCCCAAGTTCTCCACCACCCCACCCCACCTCACCCCTGGGCCACTGCTGGGACTCATGTGAGGGCCCAGGGTGTAGCTCTGGCTTTCTATGGGGAAGGGGCAGGTGAGCACTGTCACCAGGGTGTGGTGATGTCTTTGGGGGACAACTTTCCTTCCTTCCTCTGAGAAGCCAGGCCTGGTCCTGGAGGCCAGGTACCAACAAGCAAAAGCTCTGAGAGAGGAACTTGGGCGGCTCCGCCCTCAGTCTCTCCACCTTGTCCCAGCCTCCACCTTGTTGTCACTCTGTAGTTATCTCAAGCAGGAGCTGGGAGATGGGGGGTGGGGGGGGGTGCTGGAGTGCTGGGTCTTTTGGAGAGGGGGAAATGAATGGCAGACATTAGCATGTAAGGCCTTACTTAGGAAGTGAGAGTGGTGGACAGAGCCTGTGTCCTGCAGTATAGGCCAGGTGCTAGCGTGCTAGGACCCTCTCCCCACTGAACGGGGGAAGACACAGCAGATTTTGTCTTGGGGTCTCTAGGAAAAATACAGAAGGTGAGAGCCAGCTGGGCGCCAGTGGCTCACGCCTGTAATCCTAGCTACTCAGGAGGCTGAGAGCTGAGGATCGCAGTTCAAAGCCAGCCCAGGCAGGAAAGTCTGTGAGACTCATCTCCAATGAACCACCAGAAAACTGGAAGTGGCGCTGTGGCTTAAGTGGTAGAGCGCTCGCCTTGAGCTGAAGAGCTGAGGGACAGTGCCAGACTCAGCGTTTAAGCCCTATGATGGACATAAACAAAAAAGCAAAAATAAAAACAGAAGGTGAGAATCTCACTTAGGGCTGGGGTGTCCCACCCAAGGAGCAGCTGTGGATCCAAGCGTTGCTTGTGGCTTCTCTGAAGAGGGCAGTGTCACCAGGTTGTTTGAGGATTAAGAGAGAAAATCCACAGAGGCCGATCACATGGGCGCTGGTACATAGTGAGCTTTCAGGATGGCCCTTATTAACTTCCCACTTATTCCATGTGCTCTTTAATAAAAGCCACCGTGGCCAGGAGAGAGAGAGAGAGAGAGAGAGAGAGAGAGAGAGAGAGAGAGAGAGAGAGAGACAGAGACAGAGACAGAGACAGAGACAGAGAGACAGAGAGACAGAGAGACAGAGAGAGACAGAGACAGAGACAGAGGAGAGAAAGAGAGAGAGAGAGAGAGAGAGAGAGAGAGAGAGAGAGAGTGTACTGAGCCAGGGCCATTGTTCCTTAGCTTTTTCACTCAAAGTTGGCACTCTACGACTTGAGACACAGCTCCATACCCAGCTTTTTGCTGTCTACCTGGGGATAAGGGTCTCATGGACCTTCTTGACTGGGCTGGCTTTGAACCATGATCCTCAGATCTCAGATTCCTCACTAGCTAGGATTACAGGCGTGAGCTACCAGTGCCCAGTCAGGAGACTGTTCTTTTTTTATGTTTCCAGCCATGGGCCTGAACTCTGGGGCCTGGGCGCTGTCCCTCAGCTCTTCAGCTCAAGGCCAGTGTTCTACCACTTGAGCCACAGCGCCACTTATGGCTTTTTCTGCTTATGTGGTGCTGAGGAATCGAAGCCAGGGCCTTATGCATGTGAGGCAAGCGCTCTACCCCTGAGCCCCCTTCCCAGCCCAAAGAGACTGTTCTTAACATTGACCCATACAAAACAGAGATGGCCATCTTCATCATCGTGCAAAACTCCAAAGAAGAAATAGAAGAAAACGATTTTTTTACAAAAATAACAAGGACATTTGACACAAAACGAGGAAAGAGGGACTCACTGAAGAGACTCTTACCCATAAATGTCCAAAACACCAATAAAAGTGTGCTGCTTGCCTGAAAACTGCAAGGCTTCGTTAATTTTCTCCACAATGAAGTCAAACAGGTGCGCGTAGATCTTTTTGGCCAGCGCGTCCCGGGCGTTGCTGGCCTGGGCTCTGGTCATGGGTTTCACCACGGTCTCAGAGCTGGTGACGAGCTTGCGGTTGCAGAGCCACTGAGACACTCTGCCACGCGCCAGGCCCAGGAGCTCGCAGAATACCTTCAAGTGATCGTCATCCTCCTTCAAAAGCAAACACAAGCCCTGTCAGAGCCACCAGCTGTCCACAGGGCGAGAAGAGGAGCCCCTGCTCTGGCCCGAGAGACCAGGGACAGCTGGAATGCTAGGGCAGCTGCCAGGCCCCACTGGAATAGAACTCATTAGAATAGCAGGTAAGGCCGGGCGCTGGAGGCTCACACCTATAATCCTAGCTACTCTGAAGGCTGAGATCTGTGGATGGAAGTTCCAAACCAGGTGGGGCATCCAAATCCAAGAGTTTTATCGCTAATCAACCTGCAAAAAGCCGGAAGTAGAGGTACAGTGCCAGCAGTTGAGTTAAAACAACAACAAAAAAAAAAAATCAAGAGAGAGCATGAGGCACAAAGACAAAACAAAGTAGCAGGAGCCGGGCGCTGGTGGCTCACACCTGTAATCCTAGCTACTCAGGAGGCTGAGATCTGAGGATCTCGGTTCAAAGCCAGCCCGGGCAGGAGAGACCGTGAGACTCCTATCTCCAATAAACCACCAGAAAACCAGAAGTGGTGCTGTGGCTCAAGTGGTAGAGCGCTCGCCTTGAGCTGAAGAGCTGAAGGACAGCGCCCAGGCCCAGAGTTCAGGCCCCACAACCGACAAACAACAACAACAACAACAACAAAAAACAAAGTAGCAGGGAAGGTGGTGGACACCATCACCCCTACACACATGCAGGCTGCCACAGCTTCCAGCCCCGCCCTGCCCCTGTGCAGCAACTCTACAACAGGCCACCTGTCAGCACGCACTCTCCCTGCCCCACCCGTGTGGTGCGGCTCAAAAGTGTCACTGCCAGTCGGTGCGTGGGGGGGGGGGGGGGCGGTTTCCCCTAGCTTCTCAGTGACATAAAGGCTGTGGTGGGGATTCCTGAGCCCGGGCATGAGAGCAGCCCCATCACCTACAGACCAGGAGAGGGACAAGGGTTCCCAATGGTCTTCAGCCATGGCAGATTGGGGGCCCTTGTCACTGGGGACGGATAGGGGGTACTGAGCCATGATCTTTCCCCTCAAGCCCAGAATTCCCCAGGTGGGCCCCATCCTAGACAAGAGGCAGTTTGGGGGAGGGGCAATGTAGGCAGTGCCACGCCCTCTTTAGAGTGACCAACCTCCTTACCGTGGACCCATGGGATGGCCACGGCCATGGGCCATTGGTCTACATCCTTCTAAGAAGGAGCCAAAACGTCTAAGACAAAAAAGCCAGTCCTGGATGACAGTGGCAACAGTATCTGCCTCCAGGTGGGACTGACCTAGGGCTTCACAAATGCTAGGTAAGTGCTCTACCCCCTGGAGTCATGTTGCCATCCGGGAAGAAAAACAAGACAATTGTGTTTTTAAGATGGTTTAGCCTGGCTCTGGTGACTCACACCTGTAATCCTAGCTACTCAGGAGGCTGAGTGCTGCAGGATCTTGATTTGAAGCCAGCCTGGGCAGAAAAGTCCCCATGAAACTCTTCTCTCCAGTTAAGCACTCAAAAACCAGAAGTGCAACTGTGGCTCAAAGTGGTAGAGCGCTAGCCTTGAGCAAAAGAGCTGAGGGACAGCGCCCGGCCCTGAGTTCAAGCCCCACAACTGAAAAAAAAAAAAATGGTTAGCCAAGTAAGGTTGCTCATGTCTGTGATCCCAGCTACTGAGGACGCAGAGAGCAGGAGGATTATGGTTCAAAGACAGCCAAGGCAAAAACCTGAAACATGTTAATACAAAGGTTTAGAGGGGAGGGGAGGGCAGGGGCGGGGCTCAGTGGTACAGCACTAGCCTCGCATGCAGGAGACCCTGGGTGCCAGCTCCAGCACTGTGTGTGTGGGTGTTGGTAAATGATGTATTTCATATAGCTTTTTGGGGGTGGGGTGGGGTGTCAGTATTGGGATTTGACAAGCTCAAGATCTTGTACTTGCAGGGCAAGTGATCACAAATACATTTTTTTCTTCTTTATGTGAACACTAGTGGCTCTCGGGGAACTCAGGCCACCCACAAAACATCACGACTAAGTATTTACGCAGTATTCGTGCAGTATTCAGTGAACCTTGTGTCCAAGTGAAAAGGAAGTCTATTCTAGAACTCAGAACACCTTCCCTCAGCAGGGAAGCCAGCGCCCGTGATGTTGGAGGAGTGGTCCCTTTTGCTCCAATCTATCCAGTGACCTTAAGACCCTGCCCACTTGCCACTCTCATCTACCCATGCCAGCCCCCCGTCCCACTCTCTCCCACCCCTCTCTGGGATACAATGACGTCTCTGTCCTTCCTCTCCTGTTCCAGGGGCTTCACCTTTGCCAGTCTCTCTGCTTTGAATATTCTTCCTGCTGACATGGGTAGGACTTGCTTTGTCTCCTTCAGGCCTCTGCTGCTTCTTGCTTACAAGAAAGCCTTTCCCAGAGTGCCCTGTGCAAAAGGCACCGCACTCTGCACCCCCAAATCTGTTTTGCTTTCCTTCCTAACAGCATCACCAGCACCTGCTACCCCTCTCCCCCCTGACATTTATGTATTGTGTCTCCCTTTCCTCCTGCCATGAATGTTTTCCTAATTCAGCTCCATGCTGCTTTCCCAGGATCTACATTTGGCCAGTAGGGACCCCTTTAATTTTATTTATTTACTTTTTTTTTTGTCAGTCATGGGGCTTGAACTCTGGGCCTGGGCACTGTCCCTCAGCTCTTCACCTCAAGGGTAGTACTCTACCACTTGAGCCACTGTGTCACTTCCGGTTTTCTGAGTGGTTTATTGGAGGTAAGAGTCTCACACGGCCTTTCCAGCCCAGGCTGGCTTTGAACCACGATCCTCAGGTCTTAGCCTCCTGAGTAGCCAGGATTACAGGTGTGAGCCACTGGCACCTGGCTTAAATTTTTTTTAAAATAGAGAATGCTCTGTTACCCCCATCCTCCACTGTTACAAGCAGAGGAAGCTGTACTCTTTGAAGACAATCTTTGGAAAACCCTTCTTCCTGGTTCCTGCTAAACCAGTCTGCCCAGCAGATCCAACCACCAGTGCCCAGTGCTCAAATGCGAAGGCAGGTCAGCCACAGTGGGCGTGGCCTGGGGCCCCAGGAAGGCAGAGCAAGCTGGACTCACATTGATGGAAGACCGCTCGCTGCCCACCCCAGTGATCTGCACGTTGCCCAGATGCAGGATGGCGGCCAGGATGGTGAAAACATCCATCTGAAAATCCTCCTTGAAACCTGGAAACAGACATTTTCCCCAACTCAGGAACACTGGGCCTCTTCTTTTCCAAGTAAGAGAAGCACATGGGTTCCTCCCAAGACACTCCTGCAAGATACTCAGTGCCAACAGCTGGGACAGGGGACCTGAAGGGGAGCCGGGGACAATCTGACTTACCG
This sequence comes from Dipodomys merriami, assembly GCF_024711535.1. NCBI lineage: Eukaryota > Metazoa > Chordata > Mammalia > Rodentia > Heteromyidae > Dipodomys > Dipodomys merriami. The sequence goes on along the minus strand of NW_027204996.1, from coordinate 12,927 downwards.
CTCTTTGCTATTTGTCCTGTCTGTGAGGAGATCATCACACCCACTCACCACAGTGCACCTGTTGTAGCTTTTGTTTGTTCTGGGTGGTTGAGTGAGTGCGTGATGGGTTGTCTGACTGATGCCGTTCCTCAGATTTGAACTCAGGGCTTCACATTTGTTAGGCTGGCTCCCTACCTCTGCCTGTGTTGTGGCTGGGACCACCACAGCCCCCTCCTCTAGCCCCTTTGTTGAGGGTCCTGGGGTTTAAACTCAGGGCCTTTCCCTTACTAGGCAGGCCCTCTACCACTTGAGCCTGGCTCCCAGCCCTTCTTTGGTTTAGTTATTTTTTTCATAGAGGATCTCATGCTTTTGCCTAAGTTGGCCTTAGCCCATGATCCTCCTACAGCTGAGTCCCAGGTAGCTAGGATAAGATGTGTATGCTTGGCCCTGGGCTTGTTGTCTTTTGAGATACAGTCTGGATGACTTTTGCTCAGGTTGGCCGCTAACGCTACCTCCTGAGCAGCTAGGATTACAGCTAAAGGACTGAGAACAAGTGGAGGCCCCAAGTTCAATCTCCAAGACCACCTCTCCTCCCCACACACCTGACACTCAAATCAGAATTTCATGGGCGTCTTCGAGACACATACATGCTCCTGGCCACCACTTTCTTTTCCTCCCCTCTTCTTCCCTTCCCTATTACCCTTCCCCTCCCTTACCTTTCCCTCTCCTATCTCTCTTTCTCATTCTCTGTCTGTCTGTCTGTCTGTTTGTCTCTAAGTGGTCACCCCTTTGGCTAGGACATTTTATTACTCACCCAAGAGTGCAAATGTCTTCTGAGTCTCTACCATGTCCGCTCTGTCATTCACACCCTCGATGACTGTATTGCCTCCCATGCTCGTGTAGTGAAACTCCTCTGCACTCCCTGAAACAAAATTATTAGTCCTGCCCATGGCACATAAATTTGGACACACATGGCAATTAGAAAGAAGGGAAGGCAGAAGGGCTGGGGGGTGTGGCTCGAGTGGTAGAACGCTTGCCTAGCAAATGCAAGGCCCTGAGTTCAATCCTCAATAATGCTGGGAATGGGAGGGGGCAGGGGTGGGGGAGGAAGCCTGGGGCTGCAAGTCTGTGCTGCCCAGATTCATGGTCTCACCCCAGGGATTCTTGCATAAGGTAACCATTCCACCCCTGAAGCTGAAGGATTCTCTTTCTTTGGTCAGAGACACACCATTTAAAAAAAATGTTATAGCTGGGTACTGGTGGCTCATGCCTGTAATCCTAGCTACTCAAGAGGCTGAGATTTGAGGATCTTGGTTTAAAGCCAGCTTGGGCAGGAAAGTCCATGAGACCCTTATCTCCAATTAGCTACCAGAAAACCAGAAGTGGAGCTGTGGCTCAAAGTGGTAGAGCACTAGCCTTGTGCAAAGGAGCTTCCTATGACAAAAATAAATAAATGAATAAAAAATGTTGTGCTATAATCATAAGCAGAAATTCATGAAGATTTTAAAGCTCTTTAGAAAAGAGACCCTGCCACATACCATACATCCATCACGTACTTAGTTTAAGATGTTTAAACTCCGACTGCTGTGCAGATGCACACAGCTGGTAGAAAATGTGATAATTCCGTTCATTTTCTGACTGAAAAATAAAGAAAAGACCCTCAATTATTTCCAGCCCAGTGGAAAAGGCCAGGCTTCCACTAGGGGGCGAATCTGGATGAATATCATTTGTAATCCTAGATACTCAGGTGAGTGAGATCTGAGGATCAAGGTTCAAAGCCAGCCAGGGCCATCCCCAAACTGGATGCAAACTTGAGCTATGGCTCAAGTGGTAGAGTGTTAACCTTGAGCAAAAAAGCTTAGGGACAGCATCCAGGCCCTGAGTTCAAACCCCAGGATAAGCACAAAGGAAAAAAAGAAAGGAATAAAGAAAAAAAAAGAGAGACAGAAAAGAAAAAGATTGCAAAAAAATTAGAGCAGCTAAGAATAGCTCCAGGCTAGCAGAACTCTACCACGTGAGTCACAGCTCCATTTCCAGCTTTTTTGGTGATTAATTGGAGATAAGAACCTTACGGACTTTCCTTCCTGGGCTGGCTTTGAACTGTAGTCCTCAGATCTCAGCCTCCTGAGTAGCTAGGATTATAGTTGTGAGCCACTAGCTCCCAGCTTAAATTTTTATTAGCATAAATTAATTGTACAAAGGGGTTTCACTAAGATAGGTACATGTGTTTACTTTGTTCAAATTCACTCCCTTTAGTTTACTCTTTTACTTCTCTCTTCTACCTCCATCTTTTGAAGGGTTTATAGTGGGTTTCATTATGCTGTTTCTATATATGTATATATTGTATGTCTAGCAGGCCCATTTCCTGCTGTCACCCTATCCTTTTCCTCTATCCCTAACGATTGGTTTCCTCCCAATGTTACTTTTTACAATCATGCATTATTATTATTAATAGTAGTAATAGTACTTATTAAGTCTAGACAGTTTTTCAGCTTTGGGTTTATAGCAAGATGGACTAAACTTTTTTTTGAGCATTAAAAAGTTGAGGGCCTGAAGATATAGTTCCAGTGATAGAGCTTTCCTTAACTCTAGGTCCTGAGTTCAATCTCCAAGACCACAAAAAGAAAAGTTGAAATGTTCTGCCCCTGTCTCATAATCCAAGGAAACTGCCCAAAAGGTTTTGTTTTGTTTTCTACAGCAAGCCAGGATCTCTGGCCCTGAACTTTATATCTTGCATATACCAGCCAAGTGCTCTACCCTGGAGCTATGCTCCCAGTCCTCAATTTTTGTTGTTTAATAAACAGAAATGAAAGAGAAAGAGAGAGAGAAATGACAGAGGGAAAGAAAGGAAGGGAGGGAGGGAGAGGGAGAGAGAGAGAGAGAGAGAGCGAGAGAGAGAGAGAGAGAGAGAGAGAGAGAGAGAGAGAGAGAGAGAGAGAGAAGGAAAGACAGATCTAAACTGCAAATGAGAGACAGGAAAACTCCATTCTTAACAATGGAGGTAGCCTAGAGAGCATCTCGGTGTGAATGAGGAGCTTGGGAGGAGGCTTTGGCTAACTCTCGGCTCTTACTTGGAAGACAACTCTGGATTTCTCCAGCAGGTAGGTTCTCATGTTGGCCCCTATGATCTGATTGCTCTTGTCGAAGCTGACTTCTGTGTACTTCCCAAACCGACTGCTGTTGTCATTGCGCGTGGTCTTAGCATTCCCCACAGCCTAGGAAACACAGGGCTTTCCTGAAATAACAAGCTTTGAAGATCTTTATGCCCAGGTGCCAGTGGCTCACACCTATAATCCTAACTACTCAGGAGGCGAGCTGAGGATTGTGAGTCAAAGCCAGCTGGGGCAGAAAAGTCTGTGAGACTTTTCTCTCCAATTAACCACCAAAAAGCAAGATGTGAAGCTGTGGCTCAAGTGGTAGGTTGTGGGGTTCAGAGAGTGTAGGACTTAGCCTGCCTGTCTGAGACTCTGCTCTCCATCCAGAACTCACCACCACCTCCAGCACACTGCCCACTCCTTCTGCGGCCCTACCCACCTCGGTTATGGGATTGGATGCTAGGACCTTGTCCTCCACGTGAGCCTTGCTGCTCGATTTGCTGACGGTGGCGAAGTACCTCATGGCATAGCGGGCTGACACCGTCTTCCCTGCACCCGACTCTCCACTCACAATAATGGACTGGTTACGATGGTTTCTAAAGCAAGACAGGTAAGCAAACAGGCCAGGCTGGGCAAGAATAAGTTAATGAGACCACCTCCCCCATCTGAAAAGTAAATTCAAGTGTGGTGTTGCATGCTTATCTTTGCAGCTAATTAGGAGACAGAGGGGGAAGGACCAAGATCTGAGGCCAGCCTGGGGCAAAATGCACAAGACTCTATCCAGAAAAAAAAAAAGAACTAAATGGAAAAAGGCTTATATGGCATCATGCCTGTCCAGCAAGGCCCTGAGTTGAGAATGCAGACAAAAATAGAAGGGAAAACCAGATTCTTTTTTTTCTTTGTTTTTTTGTTTTTGTTTGTTGGGTCCAGTCGTGGGGCCTGAACTCTGGGCCTGGGCGCTGTCCCTCAGCTCTTCAGCTCAAGGCTAGCACTCTACCACTTGAGCCGCAGCACCACTTCTGGCTTTTTTCTTTTTGCTTATGTGGTGCTGAGGAATCGAACCCAGGGCCTCAGGCATGCAAGGCAAGTGCTCTACCACTGAGCCACCTTCCCAGCCTCAGATTCTTTAGTCTACACAATTCAGTGACTTTCTAATCTCGTCTTTTTTTTTTTTTCCTTCTTTAATGTGATCATGCAGAATGAACTCTCCTGTCCCCTGGCATGTTGAGGGTGCCCTAGACAAATCCCAGGCTCAATGACCCCCCAGAAGCTCTCAACATTGTAGTGATGAGCCAGCACTGGCTTGGTCCTGAAGAATAGGGTCTCACTCTGGGGATGGGGGAGCTGATGTCACTGGATCTTTGATGACCTGGACAATGTCCAGCCTAGTCCATCTCTGCAGGAAAGAAGCACCATGTTCACGACACTGCACTGTCCTTAGGGTGACACTGTCCTAGCAGGACCAGGTCCTGTGCCTCAGTTTCTCATCTATGAAGTAGAGGCAATGGTAGTAGCACAATGGGCCCAGTGGAGACCACTGACTGGGAAAGCTCTTTTGCAAAGTGCAAAAGGGATGAATAAAGTTAACATGGTGGATTTTGCGGGAGGAGAATTAGTTTGCCATACTGGGGATTGAACTTGGGGTCTCCCCTTTGTCAGGTAAATGTTCACTCATATCCCCAGTCCTTTTGCCTTTAGTTTGCTTTGCAGACAGGGCCTCATCCAATAGGATCCCCCTATTCTCTGCCTCACAAGTAGCAGGGACTATAAGCATGAACCATTGTGCCTGGTCCTTCACAGTTACTTTTAATGAGTCTAACTTAGATATATGCCTTTATTGGGGGAGGGGAGGGTCAAACTAATGCAAGGGTGTTGGGAGGGCTGGAACAGAAGTCAGTCTAGCAGGACGCTACCTGGCCATCTGCTTGTAGGCCTCTTCTGCCACTGCGAATATGTGCGGATCCATATCGCCCATGTTCTGCCCGCTGTAGGCGTGGATGATGGCGTCTCCGTAGATGGGCAGCTGCTTGTAGGGGTTCATGGCCACCAAAATGATTCCTGTAGAAAGAGGGGAGAGCAGACACAAGATCCTTAACAGTCATACACTGCTGTGGCCAGCAGCTGTCCCCCAAAAGTTCACCGGCTACAGATTCAATCCCCAAGATCATATGTTAATGGCAATGGAGGCGGGGACTTGGTGAGGTCCTGGGGGTGAGGCCCGCTACAATGGCATTAGTGGCTTTGTGAGAAGAAAAGAGGTCTGAGCTACCAGCTCGCTCTGTGTCACCTGATGTAGCAGGAAGCACTTGAGAGATACCAGCATCAAGCTTTTGGACTTCCCAGACTCTGGATGGATAAGCCAAGAAAACTCGTATGTTCAACAAACTATCCAGTCTCAGGTATTTCGTTACAGTAACAAAAATCAGAGCAAAATGCCCATTTCTCTCTAGATTCTTTGGAAAAAAAAAAAAAACCTCCCAGCTCTCTCACTTACTAAACCTGCTTGACCTTAGTCAAGTTGCTTAGCTTTTTTTGTGTGTGTGTGTGCCAGTCTTGGGCCTTGAACTCAGGTTCTAGGTATTGTCCCTGAGCTTCTTTTGCTCAAGGCTAGTGCTCTAATACTTGAGCTACAGCTCCACTTCTGGCTTTTTTTTTTTTTTTGGAGATAAGAGTCTCATGGACTTTCCTGCCCGGGTTGGCTGTGAACTATGATCCTCAGATCTCAGCCTCCTGAGTTGCTAGGATGACAGGTGTGAGCCACCGGCGACCATCAAGTCACTTAACTTTTGGATCTCAGTTCCTTGCATACCACTCGATGGCTGGGGAGCCGATGAGATTTACAATTCCCCATGTAGGTGCAATCAGCCCATCAATCTCTCAGTAAGCACAAAATGCAGAATCTAGTGTGACCCTCATGACCTCTGTTTCCCTCGGTCCTCCATTCTTGGTTCTCATGGGAAGTTCTCCATGGAGACACGTGTCTTGGTAGAAAGTCTCCGAGCTCAGCATAGACACCAGGGAAGGTGTGATCAGGATACCAAGTCCAGCAGGCACAGGCCTAGGCACTCTTCTCCATGTCCCCGCGCGCGCATGCGCTCTCTCTCCTTACCGCTGTAGGTATAGATGAGCTTGGACTCTGCAAAGCGGATGCGAAGGTTGTGGAGCACGGCGGGCTCGTGGAGGTAGCTGAGGGCTGTGAGGTCATTCTCACCCACAAGGATGTCGGGGTTCCGAAGTGGAGGCAGCGAGCCTGGGTCCACGGGATAATCCAGCTCCTGCGGACAAAGTTTTTTTTGGGGTGGGGGTCGGGGGGTTGTGCTGAATCTCCATCCTTCCTCCCCCTCACCTCCCACTGAGTCGTCACTAATACAGAAAAGCAAAGCTGAGAGCAAAGAGAGAGAGAGAGAGAGAGAAAGAGAGAAAGAGAGAGAGAGAGAGAGAGAGAGAGAGAGAGAGAGAGAGAGAGAGAGAGAGAGAGAGAGAGAGAAAGAGAGAATCATCATCTCCACAGGTCACTCTTAGAGGAAAGAAAAGTGGGGGCCTGGGGACCAGCATACAAAAAAGAGCCAGGCGCCAGTGGCTCATGCCTGTAATCCTAGCTACTCAGGAGACTGTAATCTGAGGACCGCAGTTCAAAGCCAGCCCAGGCAGGAAAGTCTGTGAGACTCTTATCTCCAACAAATTACTCAGAAAAAGCTAGAAGTAGTGGCTCAAACGCTAGCCTTGAGCACAGAGAGGCTCAGGGACAGAGCCCAGGCCCTGAGTTCAAGCCACTAGACCGGCAAAAAAAACAAAATAAATAAATAACAATGTAGAGGACACATCCTAAGGTCCCTTCCAGCTCCAAGGCTGCTGAATCTCTGCTCAGCTGACATGGTGGCAAGACATATCTGAGGGCGCCCGCGTGGCTGGCGGCCACTCTGTCAGGCCCTTGGCCTGGCGATTGCCGCCTATAATCTGTAGCAGGCCAAGGACCCACAGATCCCTCCAGGATCCCCATCCCTACCATCCTCAGCCCTGGGCTGGTCCTTTGTTACCAGATTTAACTTAGTTTTCCAGAGCAGTGGCTGCACAGAATGCAAATGAGGTGGGTGTCCCCAATGGTGCCCACAACAGATGAGCAGACCCTCCAAATGCTTGCAGGTTTTAAGATTGAGGGGAGCGGGGGGAGGGAGTATAGCCCGGAGAGGTTGAATGACTTAAGCAAGGCCGCCCAGCACACCTGTTCAACTTCCTGCTAGTTATCTAGTATGGCCTGGCTTCCTTGTGACCTGGTTCTCAACTAGCTGCCCATGGTCACTGCCACCATATAGACCCATGCCAAGTGCTCAGCATTGGCTAGACCAGTTAGATAAAGGGAGGTGGGGGGAGATGAGTTGGGGTCAGAGAGACAGGGCTTGCTCTCAAGGTTCTGGGGCTGAAGCCAGCCTGGCTGTGAAGTCCAGGAGGTTTCATGAGCTCCACACACCCCGGTCAGTGCCCTCTGAGGGCTCGGATGGTGGGGGAACTGCATGTTTACATCTGGTGAGGAATCTGGGGGCCATCTTGAAGCAAGAGAAGGAACTCAAAAGGAAGGTCTGCAGGTGAAGGTGTCTGGCAGCTTCCCATGCACGTCCACGGGGGGCCCCCCAATCCCTGACACTCCACTCCACCTGTATTTAGAGAATTAAATCTAGAAAGAAGCTTCTCACAATGAATGTTACGTGTGTGCGTGCGTGCATGCCAATTCTGGGGCTTGACCTCAGGACCTGGGCACTGTCCCTGGGCTTTTGGGCTCAAAGGCTAGCCCTCTACCATTTGAACCACAGCGCCACTTCCAACTTTGTGGTGATGAATTAATTTGGAGATGTGTCTCATGGACTTGCCTGCCTGGGGCTGGCTTTGAACTGGTATCCTCAGATTTCGGCCTCCTGAGTAGTTACGATAACAGGCGTGAGCCACTGGTACCTGGCTTGCACTGTTTTTAATCAATGAACCCCATTTCCAGTTCGGCCATGCTGTGAGGCACGTGGGGGAGAAGCAGAGGAGAGGAAGAGAGAAAGGAAGTCTGAGACCAGTGGCTAGGGGGGTTGGGGAGAGGTGGAGGCAGGGGGGGACACTGCCCTGCACAAAGCAGGCTTTGTTCTCCATGGTGCCTGGAAGGGTTGAGGTAAAGAACCACAAGCTGCCAGCCCTGATCCTGCCTCTCCCCCACGGGGAGAGAAGCCACAGGAAGCCCTGGGGTATACCCCAAGCAGCACAGAGCCACTGCGGCCCTGTCCCCAGGAAATGTGCCAGGCCAGGGAACGGCCAGGCGACAGTACCGGGGCTGCAGTCGGATCACAGCTGGCACTCCTCATGTCCCCTCTGCACCCTACTATTTTTTCCATGGTGGTAGTTCCACGGGCTTCTCACCGTGCCATCCTCCAGTAGGAGCCGCAGGACTTCGTCACCAGCTCGGTAGTCTCTGGCTATCTCGGCAGACTTCCAAACTTCTTCAGGATCCGGAATCCAAACCCTGTTGTACTGAGAGACGAGACAGACTTCATTCCCGCCTTTCAATGCTGGCTGCACACAGGAAGGTTTCCCCCATTAGGGTTGCTTCGGCCTGCTTTCCACCCACGAGGTCATTCTTTACTGTCTGTATATGCCATGGGCCAACAACTTTTTGCTCTGGGTATTTCTTTCTTTATTATTTATTTATTGTCGGTTGTGGGGCTTGAACTCTGGGCCTGGGCACTGTCCCTGAGCTCTTCAGCTCAAGGTGAGCGCTCTACCAGTTGAGCCACAGCACCACTTCAGGTTTTCTGGTGGTTGGAGATAAGAGTCTCATGGATTTTTCTGCCCGGGCTGGCTTTGAACCATGATCCTCAGATCTCAGCCTCATGAGTAGCTAGACTTACAGGTGTAAACCATGGGCACTTGGTGCTCTGGTTATTTTTTATTTAAGGCTCCCCCAAGTCAGCATGAACTGCAGTTCCATTTATGCTCATGTGGCTGGGATGAAAGTGTTATCTAGACAGTGAGAGAGACAGAGAGAGGGGGAGGGATGGAGGGAAGGAAGGAGAAAATAAAGGAGAGAGAAGATGAGGAAGAGGAAGAGAAGGAAAGCAAGGGGAAGAAGAGAGGGAGGGGGAGGGGAAGAACGATGAGAAAGGGGAGAGGGAGGGTGAACGGAAGAAAGACTTACCAGCCAATGACACATTCTTCAGTACAGATACCATAGTGGACAGAACCTCCCAAATATAAACACAATTCTGAGACACAGCCACACCCGCCACTCCCACACATATCCTGGTTGCTATAGGCTGCATGTTCCCTATCTCAGGTCTGCTATTAAAAATGTTTACTAGGGGGGCTGGGAAGGTGGCTCAGTGGTAGAGTGCTTGCCTTGCATGCATGAGGCCCTGGGTTCGATTCCTCAGCACCACATAAGCAAAAAGAAAAAAAGCCGGAAGTGGCGCTGTGGCTCAAGTGGTAGAGCGCTAGCCTTGAGCTGAAGAGCTGAGGGACAGCGCCCAGGCCCAGAGTTCAGGCCCCACAACGGGACCAAAAAAAAAAAAAAAAAAGTTTAAAAAAAAAAAATGTTTACTAGGTATCAGCAGCTCACGCCTGTAATCCTAGCTATTCAAGAGGCTGAGATATGAGGGCTGCATTTTGAAGCCAGCCCAGGCAGGAAAAGTCTGAGACTTATTTCCAGTTAAGCACCAACAAAGCCAGAAGGGGAGCTGTAGCTCAAGTGGTAGAGCACTAACCAGCCTTGAGCACAAAAGAGCGCCCAGGCCCTTAATTCAAGCCTCTGGACCTGCACAAAAAGAAAATAAAAAAAAGTTTACTGAGGCTGGGTGCTGGTAGCTCACGCCCATCATCCTAGCTAGTCAGAAGGCTGAGACCAAAGGACTATGGTTCAAAGCCAGCTCAGGCAGAAAAAAAAAAATCTGTAAGACTTCTATCACTGGTGAATTTGCAAAAAGCCAGGTTGGAAGTATGGAGCGAGGAAGTGGTGGCACAAACTCAGGAACCTGAGTTCAAATGCTGTACCAGCAAGGGGGAAAAAAGTTTATTAATAACCTCATGAAGCTCAAATACTTAAAATAGAAGGGGCCATTTATCAAGACGGGGCCAGGATAACATTTCAGAGCTGAAAAGCTCCTTGAAGATGACCCCTTCCAGATGCAGAGAGCCAACTTCAAACAAAATGGTGGCATTCTATCATGTCACAGGGGTAGAAATGGAGGGGTGCGGCTGGGCCCCAGGTGCTTGAGATCTTTCTGTGGAAAGCCCTGAGAGGTCATGTCAAGTCACCGGGCCAATCAGTGTCCTGTGTTTCACTGATGTCTCAAGGCCAGAGAGGGCCACACCGCAAATCTCAAAGGACCAGAATGCCACTTTGGCTCCATGCCTGTGACTTCAGGGTCGCGTTTGTTCGTCGAGGCTGGACCTCAGGGTCAACCTGAGCTCCACAAGCTGCCAGGCAGTTAGGGCGCTGCAGCAGGGCCCAAGCCTGGTAAGTCAATAACACAAGTTGACTCAGCTCCACGGATGGGCCGCTGATTCAGGCCTCCCTTCTCCATAGGCTGCAGACAGGGCGGGGGCGGGGGGGGGGGGGGGGGAAGCCGACGCCGCAGCATTGGGACAAATAATGGGAGCAGTTCTCGGCGCATCTCAGGGCGGAAGCTTCCTGTGAGGCAGAACCTTCCATGGTGGGGGATCAAGAACAGATGAGGCCATGCTGTCCCAGCCTCAGCCAGTCCTCCCAGAGTACTTGGGAGCCAGGCTGAAGGCTCAGGGTCACTGAAGCCTAGAACTTTCCAGAACTTCCCAGCCTCCAGCACAGCTGCCCATCTGTCTCAGGGGGACTTTGGGCATGGGGCCAGGAAATGGCTATGGAGGGTGTTTCCCTTTCTGGACAGGAAAGGAATCTATAGGGGTCTACCAGTCCAAATTGGGGAAGGAAGGGGTGCATTGTATCTGTCCTCTCTTCTTCACTTGTCTCCTAAGATCCTTCATGACAGGCTGCTTCTAGAAAGTTCCATCCACACCCTTTCACACACACACACATTTGCAACTCTGAGACCCTGGATCTCACAATGGAAGTCTGGGCCACACCTCCAGGGTGGTCTCCCACATTCCAATCCCCATCTCTAGTGGTCACCTGAGCCTGCTCTTGGCCCTCATGTTAGAAACCTGGGCCCACACTGGGTGCCAGTAGCTCACGCCTGTCAAGCTAGCTCTCAGGAGGATGAGATGTGAGGATCACGGTTCAAAGCCAGCCTGGGCAGGAAAAGTCCGTGAGACTCTTATCTCCAATGAACCACCAGAAAACTGGAAGTGGCACTGTGGATCAAGTGGTAGAGCGCTCGCCTTGAGCTGAAAAGCTGAGGGACAGCGCCCAGGCCCAGAATTCAAGCCCCATGACCGACAAAAAAATCTGGGAGGAGTGCTGGCTCAAGTGGTAGAGTACCATTCTCTTGAGCAAAAAAGGTAAGGGACAGTGGTCAGGCCCTGAGTTCAAAGCTCCGGTACTGGCATACACACAAACAATAACTCATCAATGTTCACTGATTTCATGTCCATAGCTCACTCTGAGCAGGACAATTCACTCACACACACCCTCTTCAGTCCCTGCTGCTGCGCCCTGTTGTCCAGAAGCTCCTTGCCCAGTAGGGAACAGAGTTAACAGGGGGCCAGGACGGAAGGTCAGGCCCTGCTTAAAATGGATGGGAAAGGTGGGAAGCAGTAGTGAGCCAAGCATTCAAGGTACCAAGCAACCCAGTTTGGGAAACAACAGGAAGTCTGGCAGAGCGTGACTTAGCCATGAGTGGCGTGGCAGGGACTGGGGCAGGACACAGTGAAGTGGGTCCTCACGGCTGGGCACGGTGACTGGAAGGTGACCAGATCCTCCAGAGGGCTTCAAGTAGGCAATGGCCAGACCGGTTTTCTTTCTTTCTTTCTTTTTTCTCGGCAAGATTTCAAACTATACAATGGCTGCTCAGAGCACCGAGGCTCACTGCCAAGGGGCTTTTGCAAAGACCTGGGTAATTTTAAACCTTCCCTGCAGCAGCAAATGGGCTCTGGCCATGGATCCTGAGTCCCCTCTTTCCTCTTGGAACCTCTCTTATGAGGCTCCCCAGGCCAGCACCCCTGTGTGTTTCTTGAACCCTGACCACACATAGGCTGGAGTCCTTTTCTTCTAGCTCTGTTCATCTTCCACAACCACCTGGAGAAGAGTTTCTCCTGGACTGGGAAGGTGGCTTAGTGGTAGAGTGCTTGCCTGGCATGCATCAAGCCCTAGGTTTGATTTCTCAGTACTACATCCACAGAAAACACAGGAAGTGGCGTTGTGGCTAGCCTTGAGCAAAAGGAGCTCAGGGACAGTGCCCAGGCCCTGAGTTCAAGCCCCAGGACTAGCAGGGGAAAAAAAAAAAGAAAAGGAAAAAGAGCATCTCCTAGCAATGCCCCCTGGGGGCTCCCTATCTTAAGGCCTCCCCAATATGTCAACACCCCAGCTAGACTTCCCTTGGGATGATTTCCTCCTTCTGAAGTCCCTAAGGCTGACCCCGGCACACCCAGGTCTCTGCCACTAATATGATCTCATCTCTCCTTTCCAGCTGCCTCCACCCTCCACATCCTGGCCCTTGGGAGGGCCTGGCAATTCACCAGTCACCTGACGGCTCTCTCCTCCGGTCACAAGGACACGGCTGTACCTGACTTCCTTAAACACCTCCCTCAATCATGATCCTGCTGTTCCCTCTCAAAGCCTCCCCAAAAGCCCATAGCCAACCTTCGGCAACCACTCTCCTGCTCTTCTCAGCTGGGGCCCACCAGGGGCCTCCTGTAAGCCTCAGGATCGCAATCCTGGCACTTTTCTCAC
>NW_027204995.1:0-18398 GCF_024711535.1 Dipodomys merriami | reverse complement strand
GTGTAAGGCAAGAGGAAGAGAGCTTGGGTTTAAAGCATGCCTCTGTAAACAACTGAAGGTCCCCATGATTCAAAGACACTGGTGATGGGTTTTAAGTAGGAAAACTTAGATTTTTTTCCTGTCATCTATTGTTAAAAGAGAATTTTTTTTGAAAATGCAAAAACATATACACAAATACAGACATTCAGTTTAAAAGATAACATTGTTCTTCCTTTCATAAACTAATTATAACACTGAGCTACATCACCAGTGTTATGTTAATCTTTTTCAAATCCCTTCTAAATACTTACTATTATTAATACTTCTAAGCACCAGGATGATCCTGAACCAGACATTGCATTACAGTCAAAGAAATCCAAACATCTACTTATTGCGCCAACATTAAATATGTTTGGACAACTTAGATTTTTGATTTTTAAAGTTTACTATGGCTAGCTAGGTGCTGGTGGCTCATGCCTGTAATCTTAGTCACTCAGGACACTGAGATCTGAGGATCAAAATTCAAAGTCAGCCCAGCCAGGAAAGTCTGTAAGACTCATATCCAATTAGTCACTCCAAAAAAAAAAGCCAGAAATGGAGCCAGGACTCAAGCAGTAGAACATTAGCCTTGAGTAATAATGCTCAGGGACTGCACCTAAATTCAACCCCTTAGACCCTGCCCCTCCAAGGTTACTATGGCAACTGTAGATTACGTGAAAAAGATTTTGCAGTACAGTATTTTTTTTTAAAATCCAAAGAATTTAGAAGAAAGAAATGGTCTGCTGAGGTTGAGAAACAGTTGCATTATAGAGCATTATCATTACAGTATCAGTAGCAAATTAGTGTTAACTATTAATACTGATTATTATATTAATAGAATTGTTAATAAAATAGTGCACAGAACCCATTTATTTTTCTTTTTGGTACCAGGAATTAAACTTAGGGCACTGTGCTTTCTAGGCAGGCAGTCCAGGACCATTTCATATTGGCTGTTTTTGATAGGTTTGTTTTCCTTTATGCCCTGGTCTGCCTTGGCAGTGATCTCCTCCTACCATATTTTTCTGTGTCACTGAGGATACCGAAATGTATCACCATACCCAGATATTGGCTGGCTATGGACTGCAATCCTCTGTTCTCCCCCTCCAAACAGCTAGGATTATAAGCTTAAGCCATCATACACAGCTGCAATACTAACTCTGAGGCACTGTTCAGAGTAGCGTAATTAGTATTATTTTTCAAGTAGGACAGGCTTTGAGTAATGAAAGGTCTCAGAAATGATAGAGCCAAGATTCTTTAGGATTTTCTAGACTGACTGTGAAATTATTTAAGATCAGATGAGGCTCTACACAATGATAAACAACATAAATGGGCCTGAACAAGATGTGCTCTTATTTTGTAGGATCTTAACAAGTAATGATGAATTCAATTTAAGAACTGAAGACCCCATCAATGTATGTAAATCACATATCTTTGTAGGAGGAAACTGCAAAACACATTTTTTTACTTCCCATACTGAGGACTGAACCTAGGCCCCTCCCCCGCCAAGCCAGGCAATCAGCTCCAACACTTGATCCATGCCTCCAGCCCTTCCATTTCTATTCCGTTTACCTTCTAACAACTACAACATTTGCACAGAGCATTCTTATGACAAAATAATATTCCATATTTCCCACCTTTAGTTTTCTTACCTGATTTATACTTCAACACTGTCATTAACAAATATTTGTGACCTGATTTGCTGATCAAAATTTGTTAGCTGTAATTTGTCAAAGAATCACAGAATAACAGTTTAACTTTTGTTTGTTGTTTTGGTTTTTTTTTTTTTTTTTTGGTCAGTTGTGGGGCTTGAACTCTGGGCTTGGGCGCTGTCCCTCAGCTCTTCAGCTCAAGATGAGTGTTCTACCGCTTGAGCCACAGCACCACTTCCAGTTTTCTAGTGGTTTTATTGCAAATAAGAGTGTCATGGACTTTCCTGCCCGGGCTGGCTTTGAACCGCGATCCTCAGATCTCAGCCTCCTAAGTAGCTAGGATTACAGGCGTGAGCCACTGGCACCCGTCAGTTTAATGTTTTAATAAATTCTGAAATTAAAGGCCAAGAACACTTTTATGAGATCACACATAACTCTCCACCAATATCCATTCCCCATTCTACGGTATCTCCCACTCATCCCTCCCTATTTCCCTTCCCCCACAATTTGTAAGGTTCTTATCCCATGTAGTATCAAGTGATAACTCAGAATTCTTATGCTTCAACATGACTTTTGTGTATGTGTGTGTGTGTTTGTGTATAGCTTTATTGTAAAGGTGATGAACAGGGGTGTTACAGTTACCTAAGTAAGGTAATAAGTACATTTCTTTTTAAACATGGTTATCTCCTCCCTCATTTTCTCCCATTTACCCCTCCCTATACCCGTCCCTCTCAAGTTGTATAGTTTATTTCCAAATGACTTCTGTTTGAAGTTAATTTGCCAGATAATCTAAAAGACTAAAAGGCTAAGGGCTAAACAGGGCGCGGAGGGCTCATTCCTGTAATCCTAACTACTCGTGAGCTGAGATCTGAGAACTGAGCTTGGAAGCCAGCCTGGGCAGAAAAATCTATGAGACTCTTATCTTCAATAGTCAACTCAGAAAAGCCAGAAGTGGTGCTGTTGCTAAAGAGGTAGAGCTCTAGCCTTTAGCAAAAGCAGTTCAGGGACAGTGCCCAGGTCCTTACTTGAAGCCCCAGGATCAGCGTAAATGCACACACACACACACACACACACACACACACACACACACACACACACACACACACACACACACACACACACACACACACACACACACACACTAAAAGACAATGATTAATTCCATTTCAGTATATTTTCTGAATGTTTAGCAGTATGGTCTAAACTTACAGCTCATAATTCACTGAAAAGAGAAACTCTTTGTTCTTTATTAGGCTAGCTGCCAATTCACTGGTCAATGCATTACTAAACCTAGTGGCCCATTTTCAGTCCTTGTCTGTTCATTGTATTTATTGAGAACCTCTTCACTTGGTCTGGGGATTAGCTTCTCCAGGCATCTTGCTTCTATCTCCAGCCTCACATGGAGAAATGCTGAAACCACTGGTTCTATCAACATTCTCATCCTTTATAATAATACCCAGCTCCTGACTATAAATACCAAGTACATACTGATAACTTTCAAACTATAGACATTTCATTCCACTTCAGACATTTCCCTAAACTCTAGCTCTGTGTATTTGTCTCTCCTGTATTTCTATTTATGCTGCTTAATAGGCATCTGAGATGTATCTTGTCTGCAATGGAGCTCCTGCTTACCTCCCCATTGCCCATAATCTCTCCAGCAGTCCTCCCCATTTCAGCAAATGGTAATTCCATTTTTACATTTGTTCAGACCAAAAACAGTCCCTCTTGACTTTTTTCTTATGCTCCATATTTTAAGAGTCAGGAAATCCTTTCAGATCAACTTCCAGTATATATATCTTGAGTCAAATTAATACTTAAAATTTGGACAGCTACTACCCTTATCAAAGACATTGTTTCTCACCTGTGTTACTGAAGGATCTACCCAGGGTGCCACCATTTCTACTCTTGCAGGTTTATGGCTGTCCTTAACACAGCAGGTAGATTGACCTCAAAAAAATGTAACCTAGAACATTTCATTCCTCTGGAAGAAACTGCAATGCCCACCCCACTTCACACAGTGCTAAACTCAAAGTCCCTCCATTGGGTGACAGAGATTTATCAGTTAGGGACCTCTTTGGCCACATCCCTGGCTACATTGGTCCCTGGACTCTGTTGTAGCAATACAGGACTCCCTGCAGTGCTTGATTATTTGGGGGTGTAGTTCCACTTTCTGGATGTCTTAGCTGGCTCCCATTCACAGTTCTTCCAGGTCATTACAGCAAGTCCTTTTCATATTTAGGTCTTTTCCTGGGCACTCTGGACATTCTTGTAATACTCCCTTTGCCTTTCTCTATTTTTTCATTTCTCTCTTTAAGCATTTGTTTGAAAATTTTAAATTATCACATTAATTTGCCATGAATCTCATCCAGCAGAATTTAAGTAACAGGAGGGAAGATTTTAATTTTTTTGTCTCATTAATTAGGCATCCCCAGAACCAAGAATAGTCTGTCGCACAGGAAGGGCTCCTAAATACTGCTAATAAACAGTTTGAGTCTTCTATATCCATTTGGACAAATTAGAACTCTGTCTACAGAGACACTGCATACCATCTCATGAAGCTGAGTGCAGTTTAGCAGACAAATGCACTAGTGACTTTTACAGGGGTCAACCGCAGAAACCACATCATTGGTTCCACTATTGCTCTAGCCAACAATATAGCCCACCCTTATACATTTATGATACAATGAAACAATGAAATCAGAATAGTAGAATATTAACATAGAGCGTGGCAAAGATGGGTTATAAATACAAACACAAGAAGAGGACAGCTAGCTCTCTGTAACTCCAGTCTTGATGAATCCTGTTCTCTGCCCAGGTCTTCACAAAGGCTACCAGTACTACACACTAATTAGCATGCAGGCACATTCCCTTCCCAAAATACAACCCTTAATTAATGAATGGGCTCAACTCAGTTAATAAGATCAAATACTTTCGTTAACTCCATGAATGCATCAGAAGTGCCTCACTAGGGCCAAATGAATCAGGATTCCTATTGCATGACAATTTCAGCTCCAATATCATTCATACTTAATTCACCAACTCACTGTCAAAAACATTTTATTTTTCTGCCACGGCTTATGCCTGTAATCTTAACTACTTCAGAGGCTGATACCTGAGGATCACGGTTCAAAGTAGCCCATGGCAACAAAGCCAAGGACTCTTACTTCTAATAAATCAGAAAAAAGCCTGAAATGTAGGTAGCGCTCAGATAGTAGAGCACTAGACTTCAGTGGCTAAGCAAGAGTGCAAGACCCTGAACTCATACCCCAGTAAAAAAAAAAGTATGCCTATTATAGGAAATATATATTTATATATAATTATACATTATTTATACACAATACTATAATATTATATAATACATTAATATATTTTATATATTTCACATAATAGGCATTTGAGTAGAATTTTAAACATCCATATCATATCATCATTTACTTTGTGTATAAATAAGTGTATAACTAATCTTTTTAAAATTTTATAGGTCATTTTGCTCTCAAATGCAGTTAAAACAAGAGTGTTTCCAGAATGGCAGAGTAAAATTCCTGTCCTCCATAAAAGCAATGAGAACACTGGAAGAACTTGTCAAAATCAATCTTTCTAAGAGTCTGGAAATTAACTACAGGTTTGCAAAAACCCAGCGGATAATTATTAGGGAAAGCTTTTTTTGATAGGAAACGTCTGTTTTATGATATTTTCCCTTGCCATATTCTCATTCTTCTCTTCTTGTCACCACAGTAACCTTCAAAATCAGCTGCTCTAGAACAATAGTCTATAAAACTCCTAGGATTGTCTAGAAAATTCCTAGGATCTAGTTATTACAAAGAGTAGGGGAAATATCGAGCAACCAAAACAATAGTATGTCAGGAGACAAAAATAATGAGAGTAGAAATCAATGAAATAGAGGAGAAAGGGAATATTACATTAACACTGAAAGCAGACAAAAACCTTGCTGCTAAAGGAAATCATAGATCATTATCACTTCAGAATATGTGTGTAAAATTTATAAACAAATCACTAGCCAACTGCACCTGGAATAATATATACCATCACCAAAAGTAGGAGTGCAAGGCTGGTTTAATACCTAAAGGCCCATTAACATAACACAATATATTAATAAAATAAACAACCAAAACTACAGACTCATACCCAAAGATGCAGATAATGAATTTGACAGAAGGTAAAACTTTTCATAATAAAAAGACTCTAAACTCTCGGAAAAGAAGAATAGTTTCTCATTTGCAAAATATCATCTCCAAAAGACCTACAGCCAATAGCCTACTTAGTGGAGAATGATTGAGTTCTTTTTCATAAAGATATAAGACTATGATGTCTGCATTTACCATTTCTATTCAAAACTGCATTGCAGAGTCTTATATGGGTAATTATATATGAGAAAAAAATAAAAAGAACCTACAAGAGATGGAAAGGAATATATAAATCTTTATTTGCAGATGGCATAATCTTTTAACAGAAAACTCTAAGGAAGCAACACACACACAACCTTTTTAGAACAAGCTCAGCAAGATTACAAATCAATATAAAAAATCAGTTGCATTTCAATTCTCTGATAGTAAGTTTTACAATTTCAAAATAAAAGAAATAACACTGTTTTCTAATAGAAGAGAATGTGATTCGATATTTCTCCAAAGAAGATACCTAATGGCCTAATGGCCAATTGACATAAAGGTGAGCTCTTTATTTGCTAGCTTTGCACATCAAAATCAAAATGAGATACAACTTCATGCACACTAAAATAGCTGATGTCAAAATAATGGACAATAACAGAGCAAGAATGTTGGGGAAAACTAAAATCTCCAGGGATTATTCAATGGTGTGGCCACTTTGAAACAGTTTGACAGTTCTACAAAATGTTAAATACAGAGTTTCTATATGACTATATATGTATCCAAGAGAATAAAAATATGCGCCCTCCATAAAAAGTTACACAGAACATTCATAGCAACTACACATAATGGTCAAACCACAGAAACAACCCAAATATCCATCAATGAATTAAAGGTAAACAAAAGTGCTACATATTCATAACGGAGCATTATTCATCAATGAAAATGAATTATTTATTAATAAACTTTACATTTTACAAGGATTTACCTTGAAAAAACACAATAAATGAAATACATGAATTTAATAGGATTACGTATAATGATTACACATATGTCAAATGTATTTACCAGGTTTGGCAAATCCATAAAGACACAAAATAGATCAGTGTGACTTCCAGAGTTTGAATATAGGATTGTATTAGATGTGACAGATAATATTTATTACTTTTCCTTTTGGAATGATGAAAATACTTTGTAAACACATGGTGATGGTTTTTACAACTCTGTCTATAGCCTAAAAAATTCTTTGAATTTTACTCATGAGCAAAGTATGAGATTAAATCCATAAACATATTATTTAAAAGAACAATACTGGGGCTTGGGCTTTACTACATCTAGCATATAAAATGAAGGAGAAATTTAAAACAAAAAAATATGATGGATTTAGGCTTATTAATGACATTGCTTTCTCAAGTAAATTGCTTTTCTCTTCCGGGTTCTCAAGGCACTCAACTCATACTTTTTTGTAGCAATAACCTTATAGCATCATCTTATGTATCATAATTATCTTCCCCATTTTCTAGTCAAATATTCTCCCTTGTTATCCTATATAGTCATGGCGCTTAGTTGCATAAACACTGGTGAGATGGTGAATAAGTAACTAAGTCCTAACTATCAGAATTAAAGTATAAATACTCTTAATTACAAACACTATGCCCATAATATTTACAAACTTTTAGCTGTTGTTTCTTGGGCAAAGACCAACAGTTAAAGACTTACTGTCTCCAGATAGACATAAATTACATGGGATATTTTGTAGACACACTAATTAGATTTGCTTGGCTCAATATATAAGTATCATTGGCATACCAATGTATGAATAGATTTATATAGCTGTAGAGTGTTTAAAAAGACCATAAAAGTCATTGGGATAAAATTCATCATATTAATGTTTAAGAAATCAAGAACTAAAGCAATGTTGTATATAGTATCACCTAGGAAAGTATAGAGAAAGGTGTAACTTATAGTGAAGTGTCTAGGAGCTCCAACTATGTTACTTTAAAAAAATTCTGCCCTCAGACCAATGACTTTGGAATACATAAGTTCATATATGTACATTCTCCATATACAATTTAACCTGAACACTTCTAAATTAGTGCTGTAGCCCATAATAGCTGAAGTACAACTGAGCAATCTCTATTAAGAAATAATTTGAATCATGAAGACTCTAAAAAGTTCAAAAAGCTTCACTCCACATTCCAAAGACAGTCCAGACTCTTTCTCAATGCTAAGAATCTTCATGACAATTATCACAGAATCTTCATTACAATTATCACAATCCTAGTATGCTTATCCCTCTGGTCTCACTTTGAAGCCTTTTTCTAAGGACTACACACCAAACACACAAGCTTCTTTCCATTTTCAGCAAGCTCATGCTTAAATTTAATGAGAAGCAAAGTGTTCTCAAATGGTAAATGATTTTTACAAAGCCAGGCAAAATAAACTGTCTCCTAGAAACTGGTTAATCAGCAAAAACTTACTTATCCACTCCATATTTGCTCTTAATGGGAAGGGAAAAGAAACATGATCTGTGGCCCCATTTCTCAAATTACTTCAAATCTATTTGAAGATAGAGGACATCTATTATGGATGGCTGAAGTAACAAGATAGATACAGTAGTAGACATATCTGACTATTCTTTGAGTACTTTTCTTAGAGCCTATATTAGAATATATTTTATAGTAGTGAAAATTTTGGTAGAGATACAGAGTGACAAGGTGAGTTCTCATTATTTACTTACACACACACACACACACACACACACACACACACACACACACACACAACTTATACCCACACTACCCACACAGAATCTGTATATGTGTATATATCTTTTTAAGTTCAAATTTAACAATCAATGGGCATATGAAGCAGAGCCATTTTTAGCTATCTCCAATAGTAAAGTATGTCATCCAGCTACTCACCAATCCATCCACCCATCCACCAATCCATACATCCATCTACCCATCTATCCATTCCTCCCTCCACCCATCCACTCAGGAAAGAAGGCAAGTCATTCTGTGAAGAGCTGTGGAGAAGACAGCTAATATTATCACCCTAGGAAATTTAGGATTTGCTGCCACAGAATATAGAAAGGCTATTGGTAAAGAAAGGGACATTTATATAAGAGCATCATGTGTTGCAGACATGTAATAACTAAATCAAGCAAGGAACCCCAGGACCTGACAAGGCAGATACCACCAAGCACATGAAGATATTGATGGGGTTATTATCTCCATAGCCAACCTACAATCATCCCCACAGTGCTGTAAAGAGTGATTTTCAAGGCTGAGGACTGAGGATCACTGTTGGAAGCTCTCCTTTCTGCAGGAAAGTCCATCTGACTCTTATCTCCAATTAACCAGAAAAGGGCTGGAAGTGGAGTATTGGTTCAAGTGATAGACTGCTAGATATGGGGAGAATAATGAAAGGGATGCTATTGATTAAAAACACTTTGTATAGCTACTTAAAGATAATAATGATAAACTAAAGAACAGTGGCCAACACACACAACAACACACACACACACACACACACACACACACACACACACACACACACAAGCACGCATTTACACAACACAAGATTTCTTTCCAATCTTCCCTCATCTCTGCCTGTACCTAGATCACTGAATGGTGATCACTTTCTTATATTCTGCCTACCCAGTAAACCAACTGATGTGGAGGAAAGGCAAAAGTATTATTTAATTAGGGCCAGAAAGCACACCTATAACTGACTGTAACACTGCTGGTGTCAGATGCCAAGACAGACCAGTAGCTTCCGGCCCAGGTTCCTTTCTGTGCAAGGAACAATTACTCCACCAGGCCTTTATTCCTTTATGGGATTTAGGGTCTGGATTTACCACTTTCTTTCCTTGGATGAAAGAGTAAATAGCACTCTAGGTGAGTTCTATTTTTCCCCCATTCTCTTATCTTTCAACCTCTTCATCTGCTAGCCACTCTTATCCTACCCAATCCTATTTTTGTTGCTTCTTGCCTGATTCTGACCCCAGCTCCCTGTTCACAATTGCTAGAGATCTTGTTTCTGAATGCAGAAACTTTTTTTAGCCTTTGTTCAATGGACTCTGACGAGGTCCCTGCCACCTCCCCAGCTGCCAGGCTTGCTTCCCTGCCGGAGACCAGGAACTTGTACATGCCACAGCAGCTTCTGTGGAATCCACCAGAGGCAACTTTGGTCTTTTGTTCTCACCAATCCCACTGAGGTATTTTTAAACATTTTATCTTGAGAATGCTATTTTCAACATATCCCCACTCCTTTCCAGACTTCTAAGATATTGTTGCCAAGTCTGAAAATAATGGTACTGGGGTGCTGCATGGCTCTTTATCATCTATGCACTTGAGAACTTTTTATTTTATTTAATTTTTTGGCCAATAACATTTCTTCCTCCCCTGGAAAGTTCGGTGGCAGCTCTTCTCAAAGCACAGATCAAGCCACTTTTCTAAAAGGCTTGACAACCCACACTTCTTACATTTTTTTCCTTTGTGTTCTTAACAAAAGTTGTAACTTTTCTACAAATTACAGTAGAGTCCGGAATTAGAGCAAGCAGGAACACTAAGGGTGAGGAATAGAGAACTGTATCTGGTCTTCGGGATTCTTGCTCACATAGTGAGAATTTTTAGCAGATGTCTCTCTATTATACCCATAGTCTGAACTTTTTAGTAGTTTCTAAGGACTATTTGATCATCTCATATCACTCAGATTGGGAAAGTATAAATGAGTATTTTAGGTTCTTTTGAAGACTTCTCTGTCCTCAATCTCTTCAGTTATACATTTATTTTGTGGATTTTTTGCACATTTTTGGGGGCCTGGTTCCCAATGGTCATGAAAACTTAGTTCTAGAACCATTTATACAGCTATGGACAACTTTAATGTCTACAGTTTATATTCAAATGTACACCAGAAATGAGTTTAAACTAGTCACGTTGTCAGACTACACTTGCATGTGGGAGTGAATATTTCTCTTTTTTCTTATCCTTCCTTATTGAGTTCTTATTATGTAGCCAAACTTGGTTGTTCATAGAACAGCACAGCATTAGCTATTATTCCTGCCCTCAAGAAGAGCATCTTTTGCTATATTTAGCAGACTAAGTTGGGAAAGAAGGGATGTTGGCATGGATAACAAAAAATGCTCTTAAATGGGCATTTGGACCAAGTACAATGGACAATAGAGAATGAAATGCTTACTTAGGAGATGAAATAGTATCTTAAATATGTTTTGATGTTTGAATAGTGCTTTTGCATGTGTGAAAGGATGAACAATATATTTTCACTAGAACAACAATGAATACAGAATATTCAATAAACAGTGTAATCTGTGTCCCTCTCTAAATATGGGTGCCACATAATGTGAGTTGAAAAACACTGAAAAAGTGAGTTGAGGAAGGTTCACAGGAGACTCTGAGAGAAGGATTATTGCTTGGGAGCCACTAACTCACTTCTGTAATCCAAGGTACTCAGGATGCTGAGAGATGGGGGATCACAATTCAAAGTTAGCCTATGCAGAACCTCCTTGAGATTCCCCCTATCCAGCAAAAAGGGGAGCTGGAGAAGTGGCTCAGGTGACAAAGCTCCAGCCTAGCAAGAAAATAATCAAGAGGCCCCAAGCTCAAACCCAAGGACCATCAAGTAAAGGAAAGATTATTGAGAAGGATTTGAGTAGAATAATATGTGTAAAAGTACCAAAAGAATGTCATTGTCAAGAAAACTACCCACAAGGCCAAAGCTCAAAGGTAAGGAGGTGGCAGGGCAATAAAAATAAAATGGTGTCATTGGACACCTCCATATGGGCAGGTGTGATGAAAGTACAACAGGGTAGAATGACTTGCCTCATCTTTTGATGAGGGGTGGTAATAAAGAGAAAAGAGATGATTGAGAGAGATAGATGCATTAATTGCAGATTGACTTGAAGAGGATAGCATTTCAGATAGATGAATGTCACGTGTGATTATAAAGAAGAGAAAACAAAATCAAAGAATGCTGGCCATCATTATTGTAAGTCTCAAAGGTATCAAACTTGTTAGTCATCTTTTGAAACTATACTAATGTAGTTATAAATATCTCCTAGCTATAATTGGGTGCTATATGTATGGAAATTGAAAATCTATATATCTTGAACTTGACCTCAATCGGTGAAAAATTCTCTATAGGAAAAAACATTGGATGACTATTTCAAATTTTACCTCAATGTATTTTTCCTGTACTTGTGTTTTAAAATTTTATTTTCTAAACTTTGGAAGTCAAACAGGGCTTTGCATAAACCAGGTAAGGGCTCTACCACTGAGCTAAATCCTTATGCCATGCTTCAGCTAGAAACCAGGACACGTTCCACTTGACTTATTAGATGTATTGATATTTCTAATGATTTTTTATTTTAATATTATATTATATGTTTATATCCAAGAAAGGGTAAAAATTCAAGTTTGTTTTTGAATTCTGTCTCCCTTCTCACTCTTTCTCAGTAATTCACTGAAATGAATAAAGAGAACAAGTCCTAATTGGCTCTAATTTCCTTCTCTAAAAGGAAAGTTTATAGATATTAAAAGTAAGATACATCAAATTAGTACATGGAGAAATATCTGTTGGAGTATTGGAATCCCAACTGCAATAAGATAGTGGAATTCAGCCTTATACTATATTTCTCAGATAGAATAACAGAAGTGGAAAAAAAACAACCACACACCAAAGTTTGGCAGTACCACAATAATATTTTAGTTGAATTATTAAGAAGCTATTATTTATTTTAAAATAAATTTTAAAAATAGTAGGACAAGATCTACTGGGATGGCTCATGACTATAATCCCATCTACTTGGAAAGTAGAGATCAGGAGAATTTAGTTCAAGGCTAGCCCAGGTATATATTAACAAAACTTGATCTCTTTTTAAAACAATCTGAGAAGCTGGCACCAGTGGCTTATACCTGTAATCCTAGCTACCCAAGAGGCTGAGATCTGAGAATTGTGGTTTGAGGCCAGATCAGCAGCAAAATTCATGAGCCTCTTATCTTCAATTAACTACAAACAACAACAACAACAAAAAGAAGTGGAACTGTGACTTAACTGGTAGATTGCTAGTTGTGAAAGAAAAAGGGTCAACAAGTAGGCCTGGAGTTCAAGCCAGCACAATCACTACATCATCATCATCATCATCACCATCATCATCAAATTTGAAAAATGGGTATGCTGGTGTGAGCTTGTAATCCCAGCTACACCAAAGATAGGAGGTGTGCATTCTGAGACAAGGCAAAATGAAAGGAAGAAGAGTAAGACTGATGGTGCCACACATGAAAGCATCAGGAAAATCCCTTTTGGGTGAGGGTCTTAAACAGGAGCCATCCAGGCATCTATCCAGATATCAGTAAATATGAGACTGGACCAACAAAGTCTAATGCAATAAATAAATACATCAACTGGGAAAGCAATAATCTTGAGTTGTGTGGTGTCTCATTGGTTCAGTGCTTGTCTAGTGTGTGCTAGACCCTGGGCTCAGTTCCCAGTCAAACAATTAAAAAAAAAATCAGCAAAATTCTTTGAAATTCATATAATGTAGCCAAATATTTCTGAAAAATCAAGTACAGAAGGCCAGATTCTGATCTCTAGACTAGAATCCCAGCTACTCAGGATTTGAGGGTTGGGAGGATCACATTTCAAAGCTATCCAAAGTAAAATATTCCTGGGATCCCCATGTCAACAAATAAGCCAGGCAAAGTGGAAAGTGACATCAAATGAAATCCTGGGATTCTACCTTGAAAGAATTTAAAATAATGAGTAAATGTGTGGATGATGGCTCTAGGAATCAAGTGCTTGCCTAATAAGCACAAATCACAGTCCCACCAAAAAAAGAGAATACCAATAATAAAATCAAAACAAAATACTGAATAATATTCTGGGCCTAAGACCAAGTTGAAAAGGAAGGACAGAAGAGCCTCCTCTAAAAGCAACTTTTTCAAACTTCAGAAAAAATTGATTAAATACTTCTGACATTATTCTTTTCACTGATAATTCTGTGTATGAATGTGAAGCTTTGTTTTCAATTCCTACACATTTCTATATTATTTTGCCAGTACAAGTTGTATTCACTTTTATTTTCTTTTCATTTTTGGTGCTGGTCCTGGGGCTTGAACTGAGGGCCTCTCATCCTCACTTGTCTTTTTCACTCCAGGCTGGCACTCACTTTACTACCTGAGACACACTCTGCTTCCAAGAAGTTTTCAAGTTGTTTCACCTATTCTCTTCTAGGAAAAAGCAGCATGGTGTTACTAAGAAATAGGTAAACCTGAAAGTTAAGTTTTAGAAAAAGTCACTTGGATGTTTTGATTTCATTTTGGGGGGGAACGGGGAAGGGGGGTCCGGTCATGGGGCCTGAACTCTGGGCCTGGGTGCTGTCCTCAGCTCTTCAGCTTAAGGCTAGCGCTCTACCACTTGAACCACAGTGCTACTTCTGGCTTTTTTCTTTTTGCGTATGTGGTGCTGAGGAATAGAACCCAGGGCCTCATGCATGCAAGGCAAGCACTCTACTGCTGAGCCACCTTCCCAGCCCCTGGACGTTTTGATTTCTTAACTTTGATTTAGTACTGAAAACAATTCTACCTTGTTTTAAAAAATAGCTTGCATTAGCCAGTCCCTTCTATTAGAAAAATGCATATTTTTAAGGGCTCTTGCTGTCCAAAGCTGAAACATCTATCTTCTTTTTTGCACCAGTCCACATTGGGAACACACACCTTGCCCTCTGTGATGAGATGAGTTATTTCCATGTCTGCAGGTCTTATTCAGTAACACCTCCTTTGAAACACCTCATTCCCCAAAGAGCTAGTTAAGATTTTGTGATTTTTAACATCCCTGCCTAATTGTTTAGACTTTAGTGAAGAAATTAATGAGAGGAACAACCATTTAAAACACATGAGCTTTGTTCACAGCTCATTAAATATTTTAAATGGCTATTTTATTTTTATAGCTTTTATATTCCTTTTGAATTTTAGCAGGCTTGCTTTTTATAACCAAGAATTTTGAGTCTCTCTTCAAAGAACCCTTGTTGCATTTAAGTAATCTGTAATTTTACAAACATTCCAGCTTTACATCCATTTTCTAGTATTCTAAAATAAGTCTAAATTTAAAGACTCATGTCATATTAATGTCAACTCATGTTACTCATTTTAGAGATAGGTAATTGGATTCTTCATTAATATGAAAACAGTTATTTTGTCTCTTTTCAAACATTGTATGTAACTGAACTTGGTCTTCCTTTGAAAGCAGTTAATTCACTTGAGTCTTATATATTTTGAGCAGAGTAGTCACTGAAAAGGGTTTCAGACAAAATAGTGGGAGTGCATTAAGGACAAAGTGATTGTATTAAAACATTTCATTGAATTTCATAAAATGTCAATAAAACCACCCTGCTGGAAATCAACCTGCCATTCTATAAGGAAACTTAACTACTTATAATTATAAATCTTATATTTTGGATTAGTGTTTACCTATCTATTATAAGACCTACAAATAAATTTCATTATGAATTTGAACATTGTACCATTAATCAAATTCAGGCTGATATAGATTGATAGATAATAATGTAGCATTGGAGAGAAAAAAACACACCTGTTAGGCAACAGCAGGGTAGATCTCCAAGATTATGTTGCCTTGTTTTATTTCATCTGTATCCCTCTATAGGTCTGTATCAGTTTGGGCCCCTGTCAGTCCCTCTGTATATCATCTGCATGTCTCTTTCTACAAGGGCAGTTAGTTGAAAGGACACAGTCCCTTTGTCCAAGGTCACAGACATGAACTGATTAATGAGTGAATGATAGAATGGAAGGAAATGTGGGCTGATGGATGTTTTTCTTATTTTCTGCCATCTAGGTAAAGAAAGCATATCCAATGAAATATCAGCATTTAGGATTCACTGGGAAATAAGCTTTAATATTTTAAATAGTTTTGAATTTTGACACATATGCTATCTATAGTCAACTTGACTGCAAAGAAGTAAGATTGACTTAGCATTATAGCATATGTTGCAAATGAAATTTGAGTTTTAAAGGTGTTACAGAGTGAAGATGTCAGTAGCTTTAAATCTCATATATTGAAATTTTAACTCTCTGTGTGGCTGAACTTGGAGGTGAAGTCTCTAAGAAACTGATTAAGGTTAAAGGAGGTCAGAAGGATGTAGCCCAGGAATAAGATTAGTGTCCTTATAAGAAGAGATGTGTGTACACAACAAGGCACCAGGAAAGGCTATGTGAGGACTAAGGAAGACATTCCCTCTGCAAAACAGGAGGCAAATCCCTCACCAGAAACCAACCCAAGCTGACAACTTGATATTATCCTTCCAACCTCCAGAACCATTAAAATACAAATTTCTATGCTTAAGCCTTGCCAAATCCGGTATTCATTTATGAAAACGCAAGTTATGACATTAGTTATTACTAGTAGATCAGAGATAATAGAGAACATAAGTAGTAAATAAATACATATATGCCCACATAGCTACACACATCATGTTATAGGACAAACTAATTAAATCACAAACATAGAAGCTCATAGAAGCTCATTGTACAAGTTTATAATTTAATTCTTATCCAGAGGAATACAGAGAAAAATAATCAGAACAGAAAGGGCTGAGGAACTGAAATTCAATTGGGAAACAATCATTTCTAAATTAAAGGATTCTCTTTTCATTTTCAGCCATGCCTTTTAGGTGTATTCTCCATTATACAAAGTTCTGCTTCATCTATCTTTTTGATATAATTGCTTAATGAATTCCCTATACCACAGGTCTTTTCCTCCCAGAGAACCACAGTTCTGATGACAGAATGGGTGCCAGTGGCTCATACCTGTAATCCTAGCTGCTCAGGAGGCTGAGATCTGAACATTAAGGTTCAAAGCCATCCTGGGTAAGAAAGTTTGTGAGACTCTGATCTCCAAATAATCAGCAGAAAGCCAAAAGTGGAGCTGTGGCTCAAGTGGTAGAGCACTAGCCTTGAGAAAAAGCTGATGGACCATGCCCAATGAGTGTGTCCAGGCTCTGAGTTAAAGGCTAGTACTAGCATGCACAAACTCACACTCACTCACACAGAATGAAAATAGTATTTCTATAAATTTGTAATTTGAAGAAAATCTAGCAACCTACCTCATTTCTTGATATGTCAATGTACCAAAAATTCAACATCTCTGGATGGCTATAAAGGAAATGTAAATCAAAATAACACTGAGATTCTGCCTCACCCCAGCTCTAGAATGACCATTATCAAGAAAACAAACAATAAGAGATCCTGGTGAGGATGCAGTTAAAATGGAACCCTACGACACTGTTGGTGGGGATGTAAACTTGTTCAACCTCTCTGGAAATCAGTGTGGAGGTTCCTCAAAAAATTAAACATGGACTCATTATTTTGCCCATGTAATTGTAACCCCTCTGTACAGTATTTTCACAATAAAAAATATTTAAAAAATTAAACATGGAACTACCCTATGATACAGCAATTCTACTCCTGGGAATTTATCTAAAAGATACCAAACCAGAATACAGTAAAGCCACCAGCACAACCATGTTAACTACAGCACTATTCACCACAGCCAAGATAAGGAATCAGCCCAGATGCTCCTCAATTTATGCAAGGATCAAGAAAATGTTGTTTATATACACAATGGAATTTTACTCATTCACTATAAAGAATAATGTATCATTTGTGAAGAAATAGACTGAAAAAATATTAAGTGAAGTAAGTTGGGCCAAGAAAGACAAAGAATGCATGTTTTCTCTTAGATATGGAAGCTAGATTTAATTTGTAAAGTTATAAGTGAATACATTGGCTGGGTATACAAATGTGCACAAATGTATTAACTGAAATACTGTAGACTCAAGAGAGATCACAAATAGTGTAATTCCTTAAAAAGCAAAAAGCAAAATTTAGTAAAATAAAACACAAGAAAACAGGTACTCAAAAGGGGTGGGGTGGGATCAAGAATAAAGCAAGAGACACTGAGCAACAAATCTAAGCAAAAGTACTAGGACCTCAGTTCAAGCTTTAGTATCAACTCTGAGGTAAAAAGCAGAGCAATGACTGTTGTCACCATGGGTCATCAATGTCTCTTTTTCCTTTCCTAGGCATTGTCACAGTGCAGCATTGAAGCCAGAAGAACACAGCAACAAAATTTAAGAAAGAAGTTATAATATATAATATAATAAATAGTGATCTAAAATATTAGCTCCATTCTACTAAAATACTAGTCCATTCCATTGGGACTTTGGTGTATCAATTTTTATTTTTGATGTTTTTGTTTTTCTTCTTCAAAAGAACAGTTGATGATATTGACAGGTTCTTTGGTGGTAATGATAGCATGGTACAGCAAGATCAGGCTTCTTAATCCAAATTATACCAATGAAAAAGGCTCAGGAATCGAGTGATACTGTCTAAGTGAAAATAATTGGTAAGGCAATCAAAAATTATGTTTAAGGCAGGACAAGATGTCCCTCTGACATTGTTAAAATGTTAAAGAGTGCTGTTAAAATGTTTCCCATTAACATGGTGACTTATGTTTATGACTTGTAAGGGCAAATATTTCTTGCTGGCACATTTGTCCTTCCAATGCC
>NW_027204994.1:0-18413 GCF_024711535.1 Dipodomys merriami | reverse complement strand
CAAAACCTTCATCATAAAGGGGTGTTGGATCTTGTCGACTGCTTTTTCTGCATCTATTGAGATAACCATGTGGTTCTTGTTCTTGCTCCTGTTGATGTGATGAGTAATATTAATTGATTTGCGTATATTGAACCAGCTTTGCATCCATGAAATGAATACTGTTTGATCGTGGTGTATGATTTTTTGGATGAATTGTTGAAGTCGGTTGGCCAAAATTTTGTTGAGAAGTTTTGCATCAATGTTCATCAAAGAAATGGGTCTATAGTTCTCTTTCTTTGATGAGTCCCTGCCTGGTTTTGGGATGAGGGTTATGATGGCTTCATAGAATGTGTTCGGTAGTGAGCTTTCTCTTTCAATTTCATTGAAGAGTTGGAGAAGAATTGGTGTGAGCTCTGCTTTGAAGGCCTTGTAAAATTCCGCTGTAATACCATCTGGTCCTGGACTTTTCTTAGCTGGGAGGTCTCTTATTGCTGTTTCTATTTCAATGCTTGATATGGGCCTGTTAAGATAGTTTAACTCATCTTGGTTTAGTTTTGGCATGTCAATATTTGCTAGGAAGAGGTCCATTTCTGCCAAGTTGTCAAACTTATTAGCATAAAGTTTTGAGAAGTATTCCCTTATAATGTTCTGAATCTTGGTTTTTTCCGTGGTGATGTTTCCATTCTCATCCCTGAGTTTATTAATTTGGGTGTGTTCTCTTCTTTTTCTGATAAGATTTGCTAAGGGTCTGTCAAGTTTTTTAAGTTTTTCGAAGAACCAACTCTTTGTTTTGTTGATTCTTTCTATAGTTTTTATGGATTCTAATTCATTTAATTCTGATTTAATTTTGATTATTTCTTTCGTCTAGTGGATTGGGGTTTATCTTGCTGCTCTTTTTCAAGGAGGTTTAGATGTGTCATTAAATTGTTAGTTTCAGATCTCTCCAATTTGTTGATGTAGGAGCTCAGAGCTATAAACTTGCCTCTGAGTACTGCCTTTGCTGTGTCCCAGAGGAGCTGGTAATTTGTGTGTTCATTTTTGTTGAATAGCATGAACATTTGAATTTCCTTTCTAATCTCTTCCATGACCCACTCTTGATTCAACATTGTGTTGTTCAGCCTCCATGTGATACCGGACTTTCTTTGGTGGCTTTTGGTGTTGAGTTCTAATTTTATTCCCTTGTGGTCAGAGAGAATGCAAGGTATAACTTCAATGTTTCTGAATTTAGACAAGTTTGCTTTGTGACCTAAAATGTGGTCTATTTTAGAAAAGGTTCCATGTGCTGCTGAGAAGAATGTGTATTCTGATGCTGCTGGGTGAAATGTTCGGTAAATGTCTGTTAAGTCTATTTGATCTATGCAGCTGTTTAGATCTGAGGTTTCTCTGTTGAGTTTTTGTCGAGTTGATCTATCTAGTGGGAAGAGTGGTGTGTTAAAATCCCCAACAATTAATGTCTTTGGATCTATATGGGATTTGAGGGAAAGTAGTGTTTCTTTGATAAATTTGGGTGCTCCATTTTTTGGCGAATAGATATTTAGAATTGTAATATCCTCCTGAAGGAAGATCCTTTAATTAATATGTAGCGACCATCTTTATCTCTTCTCACAAATTTTAATTTGAAGTCTATTTTATCTGATATTAGGATTGCAACTCCCGCCTGTTTATGAGGGCCGTTTGCTTGGTAGATTTTGTTCCAGCCTTTAACATTGAAAATGTGTTTGTTTTTACGGGCAACATGTGACTCCTGTGGGCAGCAGAGAGAAGGGTCTTGTTTTTTAATCCAACTAGACGGTCTATGTCGCTTAATTGGAGAGTTTAGTCAGTTAACGTTAAGAGATAGGACTGAGAGGTATTTGGGAGTTCCTGCCATGTTATCCACCTTCTTGGGGGCTGCGAAAACTGGGTTCTTCCTATGGTTCTTGGATTCTCAGTTTGGGTGCAGTTTGTTGGCCTTTATTGTGGTCTGGTTGGTTTCCTATGTGTAGGACATCTTTAAGAATCTTTTGTAGGGCTGGTTTGGTGGAGATGTATTGTTCCAATTTTTCTTTATTGTGGAAGGTTTTTATTTGGCCTTCAGTTATGAAGGAGAGCTTAGCTGGGTACAGTATTCTTGGTTGATAGTTGTTTGTTTTTAGGGCATGGCATACATCATTCCAGGCTCTTCTTCCTTTGATTGTCTCTGCTGAGAAATCTGAGGTGATTCTAATTGGTTTCCCTTTATAGGTGATAGCCCTCTTCTCCCTGACAGCTTTAAGGATCTTTTCCTTGGTCTGAATTGATCCTGTGTGGATTATAATGTGACGGTGGGATGTCCTATTCTGGTCTGGTCTATTTGGGGTTCTAAAGGCTTCTTGTATCTGAATAGGCCTATCTTTTTGCATGTTTGGGAAGTTTTCTTCTAGGATCCTTTTAAACAAATTTCCTAGACCATTAACTTCTGTTTCTAGGTGCTCCTCTACACCCATTATCCTTAAGTTAGGCCTTCTGATGGTGTCTTCCATGTGTTGAATAGATCTATCATATTTCTTGGACTTGTCTTGGATGGTTGTATGTTCTTTCTCTATGATATCTAGGCTGTCTTCAATCCCTGAGATTCGGTCTTCTGCATGGTCTAACCTGCTGTCAAGACTCTCTACTTTGTTTTTTATCTCTTTTCCTTCTAATTGGTCAGCTTTGATGGCTTCAAGTTCTTTGTTGAAGCTCTGTTTTAAGTCTTGTATGAATCTCTTTTCTTCCTTAATTTGGTGTTCAGTGTTTGTCCTCAAATCACTTAGTTGATTGGATATGGTTTCTTTGGACTCCCATTCCTTCTGTTGGGTTCCATTCAGCTTTCCCTTTGTGGTCTCCCTGACTTCCTTCAGCTCTTTGTTAATGGATTCTATGGATGCCTTTAGTGATCTTTGTATGTTCTCTACCTGCTCTCTCAATTACTGTATTACTCTTTGATAAGCTTCCTCCTGTTCCTGGGATTCCTGTAGTTCTCTTTGAGTGTTCTCAGCCTGCTCACGCCATTCCTCCCTTTCTCTTTGAGTATTCTCAAGTTGTTCATGCAAATCCTTTATTAGTTTTTGAGTAGCTTCCTCACGCTTATGATATTCCTGTATAAACTTCTGGGATGCCTCCACTCTCTCCCTATCACGCTCATATGGAGTCCATTGTACATTGTCAAACTTCTCATTTATCATGTTTGCTAGTAGTGTTTGTAGAGCTATTTGGGAACTCTCCTCTGGATTATTCATTATCTGTTCTAATCCCTGATTATCAAGATTGGGAATTGAGATACCCGAATTTGCCATTTTTCTTGTGTTTTTCCATCTTACTCTGCCCATTTGAGATGAGGATAGCACCAGTTTTGTGCTAGAACACTATCTTAAGGCAACCATCAAGCAAAGTTTGCATTTGTACAGTCAATTGTCTACAGACACAATCTAGTTCAACAGATACATCTATTCCACATCAAACAACTATATGTTAAAGGACTTCGAGCCGCAGAAAAGAATTTGGAAAACCAGAAATTATTAGGATTAGGGAGAGATGTGGGTAAAAAATAGGAATAGATTGGTGTGGGGAGGCACAGGGAGAGTTAACTACGTCCTAGTCACAATTCAGGAAATGGGTTGGGTAGGATACAAGTAGAGAGAGAGAGAAAGAGAAGAGAGGGAGAGGTGAATGAAAAGAAATCAGAAAAAAAATAGAAACGGAAGGATTAATGTTATTACAGAGATTAAAAGACCGTCTATTTAGAGAGGAATGTGATTATGTTGAGAGAAAGGGAGGGACATAGAGGAGGTGTGAAAAACTTTAAGGATGGGAAAGGGAGAAGAAAAGATCAGAAGTTCAGTAGAGCTAGACAAAAAACAAAAAGATAATTAAGAAAGAAAGAAAAAGAGAAAGAAGACAAGAAAAGAAAGGAAAACGCTCATTCCCATATTCCTAAAATAAAAACTAAAAGAGGAGGAAAAAAAAGTTACTGGAAAACAATTGTTTTTTTCAGAAGAGGCAAAAATTAAAGATTAATAAAGTTTTAGAAGAGAAAAAAATTTATATATATATATATATATATACATATATATATATATATATATAAGGTAACAAAAAACAAAAAAACAAACAATAAAAAAGAAAAGAAGAAGAAGAAAAAAAAGTCTTTTGATTTTTTTTCGGGATGGGGTAGGGGTGGGAAGAATCCTGTATCTCCCTTTTGTCTGTAACCAGTCTCTTGTTGGAGTCTCTGGTCAGCTTGAGGTCCTGTGGCTTGATTGGTTTCTTAAGTCGGTTTGTTGGAAGAGGCAGAAAAATGCTCTGCTTTACCCAAGATTTTGAGATCTCCCTCCCAGGTTAGTTTTCTGGGAGGGTGATCTGCTTTGAGAATACAAAAGAGGGGGATGCGGTGATGAGGCTAGGTTCTGGGTAGAGTTGAGGCCTTTCGACAAACAGTAGCTGGAAACTTGATTTTTTTATAGTGAAAATTCTAATTAGTTGCTTTACCACTGACACTAGAAATTTTGATAGTGCCTCTTCTCTGATATCTCTAGGGAAATCTGAAGGAAGTAGTTTTACCATCATAGTTTTTGTTGTTTCACACTGCTGCTACTGTATCTTCTTATTTGCTTCCTCCTAGCTCTCAATACTTTGTTCATTTTGACACCTAGAATATCCCTGATCCACACTTATCCACTGTTCCCCATTAGAAAAACAAACTACTGCATAGTTTGATTTATGTTAATTCACATTTTGTTCAGAAAAATATTGCCTGGTGATAAAAAATACCATAATTGCAGTTACCTTACTTGAGTTCATAACAGAGTAGGTTAGTGTTATAGAGGGTCACTGTGTATTTATGTTTCTTTTTTTTGTGAACATACTGTACAGAGGGGTTACAATTACATGGGCAAGGTAAGGAGTACATTTCTTATCAAGCATTGCAGCCTCCTCCTTTGTTTACCCTTCATATCCCTTCCCAGCCTCCCCTGGCCCCCCACCCAGTCCTCCTCCCCACCAAAGTTGTAAAGTCCGTTTTCGACATGACAACTTGTACTTCTCATTGTTGCAACGGGTCCACCTGTATCTTTAAACGACTTGTTTTTCCCCTCCCCCTCCGCAAATTATACCGACATCAAATATAGTGAAAGCAGGGATTATACTGCAGGGGAGGGACATACAAAGCAACAAAGATATAATCTTATAAATGCATTAGAAATAATTGCATAAAAGAAAAAAACATTTAAATACATATCTAAGGGTTCATTTTCCTAACATCACCTTATCTGACCTTTTCTGCTTGATTCATACATATACTAGATATTGCAAATAAGGGAAACCATGGGACCTATGTTTCTTTGGGCTTGGCTTACCACGGATTGGGAGAAGATCTTCACTAGCCATACAACGGACAAGGGTCTCATATCTAAAATATACTTGGAACTCAAAAAATTAAATCCCCCAACAACAAATACTCAAAGAAACAACTGCCCAATAAATAAGTGGGCTAAAGACTTAAATAGAAACTTCTCTGAAGAAGAAAGAAGGATGGCCAATAGACACATGAAGAAATGCTCAACATCCCTAGACATAAAAGAAATGCAAATCAAAGCAACATTGAGATAACACCTCACCCCAGTTAGAATGGCTAAAATCAAGAACTCTAATAACAACATATGCTGGAGGGGAAGTGGACAGAAGGGAACCTTACTTCATTGTTTGTGGGAGTGTAAACTTGTTCAACCACTTTGGAAAGTAGTATGGAGATTCCTCAAAAGACTCCACATTGAGCTCCCCTACGACCCAGCAATCACACTTTTGGGCATTTACCCAAATGTTTACAAACAAGACCACACTAAAGCTACCAGCACAAACATGTTTATTGCAACATTATTTACCATAGCTAAAATATGGAACCAACCCAGATGCCCCTCAGTAGATGAATGAATCAATAAAATGTGGTATATATACACAATAGAATTCTATGTCTCCATCAGAAAGAAGGACATTGCCCCATTGTTTAGGAAATGGAAATGCTTGGAAAAAAATTATATTCATGTTTCTTGAGAGTAGAACATTGTTCATGAGGATAAAGGACTTACTACAATTGAACCATGATAGATGTATGTTTCCATTACTTTTTGCTTTGTGCAATATTCTTTTTCAGATCTCAGAACTCCCACTGCTTCCATGAGTTTATGTGCCATTAAATAATCAGGACTTGTATTTTTATGAGTTGTTGCTGTGCTGCACTCAGCTTTCTTCTTGCTTTATTTTCTCTCTTCTCATAAATCTTTTATGTGTATATTTCCTTAAGTGTCTAGATTATATCTTTGGGGCTTGACATTGTTCTCCTGGCATACCCCTAAGCCAATTCTCTGCAATAAATTAGGGAAGAGTGGAGGATGTTTCTTGTTTTCATCTATCTTTATAAATTCAGCATGAGGAGTCTTGTTGCTTATGATGCCATCTTTGCAGCAGAGAAGAGGAGAGCTCAGAGTGACACTTTGAAGCGAACCAAGGAGCTGAATGTGACAGCCAGGGCAGGTCCGTGTTTTGTGCTCAGATCTGCTCTACTGAACTTTTACTCAATTTATCCTTTCATGTCAAAAGCCATGTGTCAGAAATAGATGTTGGGTTTCTCAATTATATAAGTGTCAACCACTTGCCAAATGATATAGACTAGGAGAGGGTTGATGAAAAGAAACTCATGAGAGTTGATAATATCTTCTGTTTCATAACAGAAATTATCACACTAGCAAGTTATACAAATCCAAATGTGTAACACATATCAAAAGATAGAGTGTCTATAGAAATATATACACAAACATGTGCACATACACAGACAAGTATAAATGTTTGTCTGAATGTGTGTACATATTCAAAAGATAATTTGTGTATATATGTATACCCTATATTTAGTGACTAGATGAATCCATCTAGACTCATGATTTCAAATATTATCTTTGTGCTCAGATTTTTGAATTTTTATATTTCAAGCTTCATTTCTTCTCCTAATAACCAGGCCCAAAATTACAACTGGTCACTGAATATTTATTCTCCATTACCGTATGCCTATCAGATACTACTTTCAAATTTTCCACCTGAAAATTTTACTGAATTGCTTTTATATGTCTTTATTATTATAATTTTATTGTCTTTAAGTCGTTTAAATTCAACATGTCAGTTTGTGAGTATAATGCATCTTGATCAATGTTATACCCATTCCAACATTCTCCCCCATCTAACCCAACCCTGTCTACCTCTCAGTTATTCTAGTTTTCACTTACACACATACACACACACACACACACACACACACACACACACACGCACCCCCACATATATATGTGTATATATATATAGATATAGAAATATATATATTATGATTACATTCTCTCACATTTCTACTTTTTATTTCCTCTTTTAGTCTTTTTTCATTCTAAGCAATCTCATATTTTTTACTTGGGTTAATAAACAAACAAAAGAAACATTATAAGTTTTCCTAAACTCTTGTCTTCATCTTGTAGTCCAACACAATCAGTTATCAGTTCCTGTTTGTTATTTAAGTAAGATGTTCACCCTCTCATCTGAATTCTTTAATAGCTGTCCTAAGCATTTTGCTCTTACTCTTCCATATTTTACTTCTAAAGAGTATTATCAACAATTCATTAAATGTTAATTTGTGTATAAATCAGTGTTCATTATCACTCCACTAAAAATGTATAGCTGTTTCTTTTCTTTAGGATCTATATAATTTAAAACAGTCCTGCACCTCGACAATATAATTTACTGAAATCTCACAGATAGAAGAGCTAAAGCACATAGAAACTCAGTTCACCTGAATTAGCCAGTCAATAGAGCACAATATGGTGTGAACATAGTCTTTTTCAATGTGTGTGATTTAATCATGGAAGTCTGTGTTTCAGTAGCATTTTATGTGAACCTGAACATACATGCATTTGCTTTTCGCTTCCTTACACTTAACCTCTTGTAATTCATATTATTTTAGTCTGTTACTAATTCACACTGAATAGCTAGAATTCTCCAGATACTACAGAAATAATTCTGCACCACACCCACTGTATTTGCTCATTTCTTATACAAGAAAACTCTTTGACCAAAAATTTATAAGTTTCCCACTCTGGCCATTCCTGTACTTAACTTTCATCTTCTCACTCTAATTTGACTTCTTTATTAAAACTTTTATAAGCTCTGCTTCTGGTGTCACATTGCTCTACATGTGAGGATTAACATTCAATTTTTATAACCAATGCCCATTAACACAATAAATTCACATCTACTATAATCTCATTTTATTTTTTGTGATGTCAATGAGAAAAATGATAACAAAGAAACATTTAATATTAATTTAGAAAATAAAATTATTAACACTTTAATATAACCAATCATGTTTTTTTCATCCACACACAATTTTAAGTTTATTCTGAAATAGTTAATGACTGTTCAGATTTCTTTGTGACTGTGTGCTGGTACTGAGTCTTGAACTCAATCTCTTTCACACTGGTGGCTTTTTTGCCCAGGGCTGGTGCTCTACCACTTGAGGTATCACTACAGTGCTAGCCTTTTGCTGATTTATTGGACATAAATGTCTCTAAGTTGGCTTCAAATTGAGATCCTTTTCTTCAGCATCATAAGTAGCTAGGATTGCAGATGTGAGTCACCAATGCTTGGCTTCTAGGTTCTTAAACATGAAAATATATTTAAATTTTAGTGAATAACTAAATTTACTGAAATAGAAATTTCCACTATTCTGGTTAAATGCTCCAAAGACCCACAGCGAGCTGACTACAGAATCAGCTTCACTATGTGGCACTATTTATAATAGCCAAATTGTGGGATAGTCCATATGCCCACCAATGGGTGAATAAAGTTTTTTAATGTGATATGAAGAAGACTTAGTCATCAGAAGAAGGAAACAGCATCTTCGCTGGAAATGAGTCCAACTGGAGATCATCATGTTAAGGGAAATGAGCCCCATAAGTCTATGTATCACATTTTCATTCATATATGAAGGCTAATATTAATATTAGCTGTATTAGTCATGAAAGCAAATGGAGAGTTATTAAAAGACAGATGGAGAATGAGAAAGGGAGAATTGGAGGGGAAACTAAGAAAAATAAAGTAAATACAATTACAATACATTGTACACATGTATGTACCTATGTATGTACACAAGTTTGTGTAGATGGATGGATGAATGAAGATGCCATAAGAACACACTTTTGGATAATGAATGTATATTAAGTTTAAATTATATTGCAACAATGATGCCCACAAGACGGTATAGTGGAAATGAACTTTACAACTTCAGGCAGGTGCGGGGAAGCAAGGTAGGTGGGGGCAGGAAGGGTTAGTGGGAGAACAACAAGTGTAGGGGTAACAATGCTAGACAAGAAATGTACTAATTACCTTACTCATGTAACTGCAATCCTTTGTACAGTATCTTTACAATAAAATGAAATTAAAATTAAATAAAACTGGACTTCTAAACATGACTCTTTAACAGTAATGAAGTTTCATGCTTTGGTTTGAATATTCCTTCTAGAAAATTTATTTGAATTTTAACTGAGATCCTAATATCACAAAGAGGAGGTGGGGTCTTCAAAAGGTAACTGTCCCTTGAAGACTGTTTATCCTTTCTAGGAAAATCTTAGACCATGTTCTCTATCAGACAGCACCTCTCTTGCCTTTTGTCTGCCACAATGGAGAACAAAACACATGTGTGCTTTAAGGATGACACACAAAAAAAACATAGGTCCAATTGGTTCCCTTATTTGCAATAATTAGTACACATATAGGATAACCTTGGCAGATAGCAAAATAGCTCAATATCTATGTCCATATGACCATATATGATGATTCTAAGTGAAATGAATTCTAAAACATGGAGACAAGAGGTTTTTCTTTGCTGTTGTTGTTTTTAATGTGCTATGTGATTTTGTGTTTCTTTTGTGTATTCTTCCCCCTATGATTTATCCTTTGTTGGCACTGAATTTGATATTGGTACCATATATATTGTATATAAGTTTATCTGAATTAGGGAAGGGAAGAGGAACAACAAAATGGTGATAGGAAGGACAAAGGGGAAACCCATGCAACAGCAATACTCACAAGACAAAATGATCTGTACAACCTGGGGATATAGGGGAGGGAAAGTGTGAAAAAAATGAGGGAGGGGGTAACAAGTTCAACAAGTAATATACTCATTACCTTACTTATGGAACTGTAAACCACATGTACATAACCTTGACAATAAAAAGTAATATTAAAAAATTTTATAACGATAAAGAAATAGCGTTTGATTTAGAAAAGAAAGAAAAAAAGATAACTGAACCATATCCTGGGTTTCACAACCTCCATTATCATGACACAAATGAATATTTCTGTAACCACTACCAGCCTAGTTATTGTGTACTGTGGGAAAAGAATATGTACAAATACAGTTGAAATTGATAATTTATCATCATCAAATTACCAATTCTTTACAAATAATTATCTCTGGAAATAGTAATCTTTATATAAGCAAATAAGATATTTTGAAACCAATTAACAAATGTATGTAATAAATACTTCCTAAGTCTTAATCTATATGTGTTAATACAGGTTAATGACAAGTATATATGAGATTCCTTTGTACTTTATATTTTATTTTTCCAGGGTATAGTTTATATTTTATAAGAACTTTCCCCCTATGTAGTTTTATTTGAATAAAAATGGACATTTTGCTCATTATTTCTTCCTAGGAAAGCAGTGTAACTTTTTGATAGCATGCTCATTGTTTCAGTTTTAATCATAATATAAATGATATTTAAAGCATGAGAGAGGAAATGGATACATAATATGCAAACACCACACAATTTTATTATGAAAGAGTGGAACATGGTATATCTGATTATTTGTGTTTGCTTTGACCCAATCACCCACATACATAGAGATGATAGCACATATCAAACAAACTTACAATTTTTATTTATAAAAATGAATTTTGTATTCTTATACTGTGCCCTTTTAATATTTTTCCTGTAGCTTTTTGACATACTAAAATTTTTCTAAATGCATTTAGAATTTGTCTTTTTTTGTTGGTAGTGGGCTTGAACTCTGGGCTTGGCACTGTCCCTCAGCTCTTCAGCTCCAGGTAAGTGCTCTACCTCTTGAGCCACAGGGCCATTTCAAGTTTTCTAGTGGTTTATTGAAGATAAGAGTCTCATCCCTTTCCTGCTGGGCTGGTTTTGAACCATGATCTCAGATCTCAGCCTCCTGAGTAACT
This sequence comes from Dipodomys merriami, assembly GCF_024711535.1. Classification (NCBI taxonomy): domain Eukaryota; kingdom Metazoa; phylum Chordata; class Mammalia; order Rodentia; family Heteromyidae; genus Dipodomys; species Dipodomys merriami. The sequence goes on along the minus strand of NW_027204994.1, from coordinate 7,162 downwards.
AAGATTACAGGGGTATGCCACTAGCACCTGGCTTTGTCTATCTTTTTTTTAAGAGCAGGGGATTTTTGAATTATTTTGATGAGGTATTGCTCACATTGAGTTTGTCAACATATTCAAATATTAGCTTTCAGATTATTTATTGACATTTTATTCTACATGTATCTCCTTATGGACAATTTGTTTTTCATATATACTATTGGAAAGAGGTTAGTTTTTTAATGGAAAATCTATTGCCACTACAACACTATTCACTAGAGTGAAGATATAGAATCAGCCCAGATGCCTCTCAATGGACAAATGTATCGAGAAAATGTTGCATATATCCACAGTAGAATTTTACTCATCCATTTAGAAAGAATGACATTGTATTACAAATAATAGAATGGTAAGTCTTGGAAAAATTATATTAAATTAAGCAAGCCAGATTCAGAAAAACTAAAGTTGCATGTATCCCTCTTTTGTGGCATATAGAATGTGCCTCTAAATCTTTAAGTAAACACGTTGGGAGGCATACAAATGCCTACCACTGAATTTACTGAGATATAATAGACTCTAAGTAGAGCTCCAATTTTTAAAGAAAGACTAGATCAAAGCCCAAGAAAATAAACACCAGACGATGGGTACTTGACAGATGTGTGTTGGACCTAAAGTGTCAACACAAATGAAAGGGAAAGAGGGAATGATAGTCAATAATTCATTGCATATACTACAAACTCAAGAAAGTAAGGGAAGTGATGGATCGAATCGGGTAAGAATGTTGAAGGGGTCACACTATTTGAAATGTGCTATATTCATGAACTGTTTACTAAATGATACCTCCTTTGAATAACTAATCAAAAATAATAGCATAATCATATTTGTCTGTGCACAGTTTCTTAATTACTAGAATCAATTTGTCCTTATATAATATGAGTAATGTGATTATAAATTATAAAATGTAGGCATAGATTGATATGATGCACTTCAGGTAAACATACATGCACATTTCTCATTTTTTCAGTATTTACTCATTTGATATAATTTTATTAACCTGACTCTTTTATATCTGTTTACAATGAGCATCTTATGGTCTTTACAAACATTATTTTAGATAGATAATGAGTAAAATTTTTATTCTTAAGGGTGATATTTTATTATATATTCATTTTAATTTCAATTTCATCTTCACTGCTCTTTTAAAAATTAATATTTTAGGGGGCTGAGAAGGTAGCTCAGTGGCAGCATGCTTGCCTTGAATGCCTGAAGCCCTGGGTGCAATTCCTCAGCACCACATAAGCAGGAAAACCCAGAAGTGGCTCTGTGGCTCAAGTGGTAGAATGCTAGCCTTGAGCTGAAGAGCTGAGGGCAGAGCCCCATGACAGACAAAAAAAAATAGTGATGTTTTTCCTATTTCCAAAAAGTCTATTTTCTATTTGTAGATATCATTTCTGTCAAATCTCTTTCTTAGATTCAATTTGCTATCATCTTTCTAAGTGTATGAGAAAGCAAGTATCATAATTCATTTACACTATTGCCTTGTTTCTATTGTATGCTTTAATAAATAAACCTGTACAATAAATATCGAAATATATCTTAGAGAGGAATAAATAATAACTTTTATGGTTGATGTGTGGATTCAGTGTCTAAGAATAACTAATATTTTGATGAGGTGATCAACATAAATGCAAACTTAAGTTGATCCAGCTAAAAAATTTGAAATTCTTAACATTTTTGTTGCATGTTTTAGTATACATATCAACAGAGAACCAATGTAGTGGGTTAGTGTGTAGTGTATTTATTATTTGGGAATTGTTCACTAAATCCGTCTATAATTCAAATTCCTGGGGTCAGATATCCTCCTGCCTCAGCCCTCCGGCTTCTGAGACTACCAGCTCCTATTGCAGAGTCCAGATAAAAAAAAACAGTGATAAATAGCAATGGGGGCTTATCTGCTGGTTGGGAGTGGCAGCAAGTATGAATGAGCTCCTCAGTGAAGTGGGGACGAAAAGGTTCAGAGGCTGAATGGAATGCTTTACTGTCATCATAATGTGATTATGATAACCAAAATGGGCTTCCAAGTCAAGCCAAACACCAGAGATGTGTGACTAATATATATTTTATGCTATATGGTTGTTCAGAGTTGCAATTCAAAGTAGATAGTCTGCAAAATATAAACAGAGAGCATCTATACTTGGCTAAAATGCAATTGGAATTAACATAATAATTGTGCCATTTGGTCCCTTAATTTTATGGACTATAATAATTTATAGAAACTTTTGAGTAACATAGAAACAAGATCTTCTTGCCTTGTATAAGCCAAGTCTTCAATAAGCCAAAATGTTACTCTGTAATTTTTCCTTTAATAAATTGTAGAAGGCCCCAAAACTGTTTCCTAGGGTGTAATGAGTAAAGCATGAGTATATGAGTACATGAGTGATGCAGAAATAAGTGGATAATTCACAAATTTCTGGCTGATTTCTACAGAAAAGAAATGTAACACTCTCACGTCAAAGTAGTGAGCCTATGGGGGTCTGCTAATCAATTGATTCTTACCTTGTTTCATTTTATAGCAGACCCAGGTTTTCCTTAAAGAGCTCTGTTATTTCCCACAATTTTTAGAATGCAGAGTTTCAATACATAGAATGAATGGAAGATAGTATTTGATTTCACTATGCATGTATTAAAGACATATAGTAGATGAGTCCAAGTGGAAGTTAGGAGCATTACTTGTGTTTCCAATTACAAGCTAAAGGCAATAGTGCATTTGCAGAGGGACATCAGCAATTAATGGCAACATCAAAAAGTTACAACCAACAAGAAAAGTGATCTATGGCAGTAACATGCAAAAGCCTACTTAGCTATCCCACATGATGGATGTATCTTGATGGATATGTGTAAATTTCCAAAAACTTAATAATTATCTAGTTCTCCACGGTGAAATTTCACAAATTTCATTTATGTAACTCAAGTATTCTATTATTCTCAGTCTTAGATACAAGAATTTGTTCATTTATTGGTTATTTCTAAGTGTTTAATCAGATCAATTATTTAATATGTACTGAATCTTTTGTTTGAAAAGTTATTAAGTCACACTATTATATATCACTAGTAAAATTCTTAAGCTAATTTTAGCCAAAAATTTTAACATAGTTCTGTTTCTTAGCCTTTGACATTATTTTCCATTGCTTATGTTTATTAAATAAAATCAAAACATTTAATAAATTTAAACATGAAAGCCACCAGAGAAATAAAAGCCATATTGAAAAATTGAAAGCAAGCATTTTGTCCCTGAATTATTATATAGAGCAAAGTATTTGACTCCATTTGTTTTCCTTTCTTCTTGTTACCAAATATTACAGTAATGGAAAATTCATTTTTACTTTTTTGGTTCATTCAAGTGTACACATATAATGTGATGAGTTTCATTAGACATTATTTTCAGGCTACCAAACCAATGTTTGTTGGGTTTTTTAAATTAGTTATTCTGAGATAGTTAGGCCAAGGTTGTGCAGAATTCTGTAATAGTGGTGTTTGAATGGTCATAGGTGGTAGAATTCACAGAGAGAAGACACCGTAATTGGAAACAAGGCTTTGTCAAGGAGAGCAATTGTACAGGGGCAGTGATCTAATATTGCTAATTTGCTAGGTGATAATTAGCTTGTCTTCCCAGATATGATAAACTGTAGTAACCAGTGAATGGTCATTCTGCAGACAAATGAAGCTCTCAGGAGTGCAAGATAAAGCCATTCCAAATGAATTTACTGTATATACCAGTGAAATTTTCATTTTGCAATCATTTTTACTAATCATGAGCCCATTGGTTGAGACAGCTCCATTTTGAATAGATACCTTTTAACAATCAGAGAGCAAGGAATTTTATTAATATTTAATTTATGTAGCAAAATCATATCTTGTCACTAACCTTTTTATACAACAAAGCACACTATGTCTCTTTGCAATCAGATTGATTAATGTAGTGTTGCAGTAGTGTTCAAGCAATCTTATTATTAGACTTAATATTGGCCTGGAAACACAGTCGTATTGATACTGGTAAATTAAAAATTCCAAGAACGGAATGCAGTGCTACTTTATGTATAATTTCATATCATCATAAGATATACACAATCCATATAATCAATACTGCAATATTACAATTATTCTCTCTCCTTTTTTCTTCCAGTCCTTGGGCTTGAAGTTAGTACCTGGGTGGTGTCTCTGAGCTTCTTTCATCCAGACTAATACTCTACCACTTGTGCCACTCCTCCATTTCTGGCTTTTTGGTGATTAATTGGAGATAAGAGGCTCGTGGTCTATTCTGCATAAGCTGCCTTTGAACCAAAATCTTCAAGTCTCGGCCTCCCCAATAGCTAGGATTAGAGACATGAGCCACCAGCACCTAGCATAGTTATTCTATTTTATTCTGAGTTATGGTTGTTAATCTCTGTGCCTAAATAATAAGATAAACTTTGTCATATGAAAGTGTGTATTATAACAAAAAACACTGTGCACAGAATTCAGAAGTTTTAAATGCCCTGTGAGGATCTTGGAATTGATGATCCATGAATAGAAGACTACTAATAAATCATCTGAGATGCTATATTTCCTAAAGATGAATTTACTAAGAGTATTGAAATAGTGACACTCTCCCTTAAAGTAGACAGAGACATATACTAGTTTCCCTGCATTTTTGAAAAATCATGTTAATTCTTGGTACTTACTTTTGTCAGAAGAGTGGAAAAGCCAATCAGTTCAATAGTCAAGCAAAATACAGGAGGTTTATTCTTCTCAGTCAGAACACCACATCTGGACAGCAGCTGTAACACCATTCACTGCTCAATTAAATTGATGGTTATTTACCGTCATTCTCCAAGGCCCATTGTCTGTTCAGTAAATTGAAGTAGATACGCAAATGGGGATGTGTTAGTAACCATCACTTTAAAGTCTTAGTGGGCCAAATCTTTGCAGTTTCACACTAAATGATCTATTTATAGGGTTATGTATGTTAGTTAATTCATTTTATTTGTCATTTTTATTATGATGAGTTATGTCAGATATTCAGTTTTATTTGTTGTGTTTATTATGATGTGCCTCTCCAGTACTTTTTTTCCAAAATAAATTCTGAATATTTGTATATGTTTGGAGAATTTTACAAATGCTTAGGAAATCACAACGGGAACATGTAAAATCAAAATAGAGTTACCAAACTTCCTTAATTTCTCATGCCTACTTGTAGAATAAAAATACATTTCGTTAATAAGAGTTTGTAACTCAGATTCATTGCCAGTATTCTCTCAGTCATATTTTCTCATAACATTTGTATTTGCTCAGAGTGTGTTAGAACTAAATCTAATGTCTCTAAACATATTTATAGTGTTATATAGTTCATTATCAAGCATCAAATCTAATATTTTTATTGACATATATCTGATAATTTATGTAGTCTGGAAATTGGCATAGGAGTCATAGATATACTATGATGCCTCAATATGCCTCTCATAAAACAAGAGTTTCAAAGTTGTTAGCATCAGAATGAAACATACTCAGAAATTCATAGCCTTTGTTTCTTGGGTTTAGAATCTTGAGGTCAGTTTAGAATCAAGGAACATTTATTCAGATCAGTTTGAACACCTTTATGTTTTTGGCTGCCTTGAATTTTACTTAATTGATAAAGTTAAATCTCATTAAATTAATACTAATTAATAAACATGTGAGAAATTTTGATCATCTCTAATGAAGAGGGCATTTTGTTATCTTTAAGTATTTGTACAAAGGAGTTGTCATCTAATAAAGCGGTTTACAGATACAATGTGTCTTGATCAGTGTCATCATTTCAACATTCTCACTCTCTCTTTGACCAACCCCCTTCCTTTACTTTTCTTAATTTCATAGTATATAACAAGGATTCCTGACTAAATCCACCCACCCTTCACCCTTCATTGGTCTACTCTCCTCTTTATACCACCCATTCTCTTCTATGTACTCATTTAGTGGTGTTCATTTTGTTAGGATTTGATCTAATCTTCATAGAGTCAATTATACTTCATTTGTATAATTATCCAATTGTTAAATCGTGTGTGTGTGTGTGTGTGTGTGTGTGTGTGTGTGTGTGTGTGTGTGTGTGTGTGTGTGTGTGCCAATCCTGGGGCTTGATCTCAAGGCCTAATCACTGACCTTGAGCTTCTTTTGCCCAAGGCTAGCACTCTACTACTTGAGCCACAGCATCATTTCCAGCTTAGTCTGTGTATGTGGTAGTGAGGAATAGAACCCAGGGCTTCATGCATGCTAGGCAAGCACTCTTCCACTAAGCCACATTCCCAGCCTCTATGTTAATTCATTTGTAACCACTAGTGTACAAGTCATCCAACAGTGTCTGTACCCATACCTAGAATTATAGGTACATACTATTTACTGCGTATGACAGAAACCATGTAACTTTTGTTTTTCTGGGTCTGGTTAACTTCACTTTTTTTTTTGATTGTTAGCATTTACTAAAAGAGCACTCAGAGAGCACTCAGGAGCCTCCTCCCACTCCCCTCCTTCCCCCCTCCTCCCCATCCCCCTCCTTCCCTTCCTCTTCCTCCATAGTCATGGGACCTGGATGCTGTCCCTGAGTTCTTCAGTTCAAGGCGATTGCTTTATCACTTGAGCCACAGCGCCACTTCCAGTTTTCTGGTGATTTATTGGAGATAAGAGTCTCACGGACTTTCCTGCCTGGGCTGGTTTTGAATCATGATCCTCAGATCTCAGCCTCTGAATAGCTAGGATTACAGTCGTGAGCCACCACAGTCTGGCTTAGGTTACATTTCTTTAACAAATCCTGAACATACCCTATCAATGCCCAACTGATCCATCATTGTTAAAGAATGCAATACTGATGCTACTTTGGAAAAAAATTTGTGACAAATAATTTACTATAAATTAGAAAGTTCCAATTTTTAAAAAATGTGCAGTGTTATAAGTTGTGAGATTTGTCTGAATAGTGAAAATCATAGAAGCAATATTGCCCAAGAATTTTTGCATTCAATAAACTGCACTCTTGCAAACATAATTTAAGTATAAGATTTCAATTAATATATTTTTAAATATATTTAATCTTGCAGAATTTACAAAAATGGAAACAGCAATTGAGAGAAGAATAAGTTCCAAAACTTAAAAGTAATTGTAGATGAATGCTGGAAGACAA